>NW_009218744.1:0-5965 GCF_000690835.1 Fulmarus glacialis
GCGGTGCGGGGCAGGCTCCCTCCCCAGAGCGGCCGGCGGGGGCTTGGGCCTCATCTCGGGACCACGTATGAAGGGCCAGCTGTGCAAACATCTCTGCATCAGCTCTGCCCAGGATCTCATTAAAAACCCTGTTTGTTTCCACCTTCGGCTTGGCCATGGGTGAAAGCGGGCATACCTGGCGTGCGCAAGATGGGCTCCACGGGGCATGTCTGGTGTGTTATACCTGCTTTTGGGAGCAGTAAAAGCAGGGAGCGAGGGCGAGAGGTGGGTGGAAATGATCTGCTGTGAGGCAAATCACAGCAGACAGGACGAACCCTCAGGGGCAGGAGCTCTGCTTCATCTATGCAGCTTCTGCATACTGGCCACCGTGGTGTCACCAGGGAGAACGCAGAGACGTTGCTGCAGCTGTGTCCTTGAGTGACCCCAATTGTCAGGTCAGACCCGAAATGCGAATGAGCCCAGAGCCACCCTGTCATGCTCACGTTAATGAAAAGGGGGAGGTCCAGGAAGAGAACTAGGTAGAAGAAGTGGAGCAGGACATCTGTGTCCTCAGGAGGATTCTGTGGTTCCAGAAGGAGCTACTAAAGTACGTAAGACTCCTTTACTTAAAGGATTTACCTGTAGTCTCAGAATGGAAATTACATGCTTTGTTGTGCCTAACTGGGTGGCTGCTCTCCGGAGACTTACAGAGTCTCCTGCTGTAAGTAGGAACTTACAGCACCTACTCCTGTAAGTTCAGTGAAATTTCTACAAGCAAAACTCAACACAAACCAAACTGTTGTGGCAGTCCCGAAGCAGAATACGCAGCACTACCTAAGAAGCATCTAATTTTTATCTGATGAAGAATTGTAAAAAATGAGGGCATCAGCCTTGCTCATGCATTATTGAAAGGACTGCAGTGGCGCTGACGGGATGGCAAAGCGTGCCTGCTGATGCCGGAGGAACGGAGGCTCGTGCGGCGAGACGCGGGAATCCCGGGAGGCTGGCGGGTGCATCGGCTGGGAGGGGTGAGGAGGCTCTGCGTGCTGCTGAGCTTCCTCGCAGGTGGAGGACGTAGAACAGACAGCGTCATCGCAAAATGCGCTGCATCTCGCGAGGGTTGGGCCTGATCAAAGGGAAACACTGGAGGAGACCGAGAGTTATTCTTGTGTTTCCCTCTGTTTTGAGTTAATGGCGAATTTGGGCGAGCAGCAGCTCTCCTCTGCTACAAGATCCTTCATGATATAAAACGTTGCCTCCCTTCTGAATCACAGCAATTAAAAATGTATGCATCCAATCCACCACATTTGACAAATTCACATCCCCTTCCTCTCCTTGAGCCCTCTCCACCTCAAAACACATTTACTTTTCAGCAGCTAATTAACTCTTTCCTGCTTATAGCTCTGTTTTGGAGGAATCTCCAAATTTGAAGCATCAGCACTTACCAGTGAAAAACAACATTTTTGGGTAGAAGTTCCCTACCAATTCCCTACCAATCTAATTAAAAGCCAACGCTGGTAACAAACCTGTGCGGATGCATTCAGAGGGAGTCCCATAAATGATTGGTGTCATGGTACAGTATAACAAACACGTCCCTGAAAAATCGGGAAGTTAAGACTCTGAGTCAGGATCCCTGTTGGATTTTGCCGGGGTCTCAGCTGAGTGCCCCCTCTCCCAGCAGAGGCCATGGGGTGGGCTGGACGCACTGCGGTTCCTGCTGTGCAGATTAAAGTCTGGCAAATCAAAGTGACATAAGTGGCAATTTAAGTTAATATGCTGGGTTATGAACTCCAGTGGCGGAGGTGCAGACGTGATGCCTGTTCTCCTGTGCTAACTAGTGGACAGGGATAGGGCGGGCAGCTGGCAGTGATAACCTCTTCAGCCATCCCTGTTACGTCTGATGGGGATTGAGAGTCACAATCTTTTTTGCATCACTCAGTGAAATAAAACAAAATGATTAACAAAGCAACTGCTCTTTTGCAGTATCTCTACAAAATATCCTTGAGTGATGGTCCTCCCTGAAAGGAAGTTCTCTTAAACCAAATAAGTGAAATTCAACTCACGGCAATTAAGGAATCTGTTCTTGCATTTCTAAGGTTTCAGAAAATTTGTTAATGTTTTAGGTTTTACCTAGGCTGGTAAATTCTGTTCTTCTGCATACTGCTTGCACCTCCGAAGCAAAGCGTCACTGAAGGCTCTGTCTCTCTGGATCTGAAATACAGGTGCAAGATAAATTTTATCTTTACAGGCTTACTATACGAAGTACTGCTGTATTTAAGCAGCTTTTTAAAACCCTATTTTTTCCCTCATTTACCTTTGGCACTACAGGACTGCAGTTCTATGACTGGGCAATCTAGTTTTTAACTATCAGCTGGAGCCTTACTGTTCTTTGGAGTAACGTTCAGTCCTTGGTGAAGCTATTTTGGTGAGGAGCTGCTCTTTTTTTCCCATCTTGTGTTTTGTTGTTGTAACATAGTTGTAGTGATCGGGAGTAGACTACCAATCTGGCACTGTTAACAGCTGAATTGAGGAGACTGGGAGCAACTCCCAGTGTATCTGGTTGCATGTTCAGATTAGGTCTGGGAGCCTGCTCCTTGGTTTCTGTGAAAAGGAAAATCCAATTGTATGGGCTGCGTGGGAGCTGCTGTACCGCACAGGCTCGCAGTCTGGGCAGCCGGGGAACAGGAGCCCTGCACAGAAATTAGAGTGTCCCTATGTCCTGGTGCCTTCCGTCCCAGACCTTTTTTTTTATTGTAAACTCCCCAAAATGGCCTTAACTTGATAGGTCCAAGCAATGTACTGCAGATCTATATTCCCCTACTCCTGTATGCATCAGTTTAAATACTGAATTTAAGCTGGAGGCATTAATGCTGTGTAATCAGGGTTCTTAAAACCAAAAGAGCTCAAGACACATTGCAAATTTCAATTTCCCACCTAATCAGTGTACTTCTTTCAATTTTACAAACAAGCATATTTCACCACTGCTACTTTAAGTGACCCTCCCAATATTATTCTTTTATCAGTCAACTCTAAACATAGGACAAGATGCACTAAATTATATAGAGAGAATATTAAGCAAATTTAAATGCAAGTCCAAGTAGAACATATGTAATTTCTATTTTAAATTAATAATAATGTTATACATTTTCCTATTAAGCTACATTTGCAAAGTTAGCCTGAAGAAATAGTAATAAGTATCTCACCAGAGCAATTCAGTGCTCAGCTGACAAAACAAACAAATGTAGTACTTTCCATTTAACAGCATCCATAAAATTCTTTGCCACTATGAATCAACAATTTTATTTAATGGAAGTGTTCTGGTTTACACCCATGCCTTGATAATAATATTTAAGGTAAAGAGAAATACCTGAAGTATGTTGACAATCAGAATTAACAATTGGGGTGGAAATGTGTGGTTGTATTTGCTTGTGTTTTTCTGAAGTCAGTAACTGAGAAATACTCGATGTGAGTTTGGAAAGAGGCACAGATGTCAGCGTGAGCTCTGAAACCTGGGTTTTCTCATCTCTGATCCAGTCCCTGACACTTGTCAAAAAACCCAGAGGGTTGATTTACGTTATGTTCTCTTTAAATCGAGGAAATGCACCTCAGTAACAACCTTTTTTCTGAATCATTCCCCCCTCCTTGCCTGCAGATGCCTGAGCGGCAGCTGGGAATCCCCAAAGACGGGAGCATTCACGGGAGTCTGATTCTTTGACATTTACGGTAGACAAACAGCTCCAAGGATCTGGGACAACTAGATCCAAAAGCTGGGGCTGGGCATAACACTGAAAAATTGCTTCACTTTGGGCTATTCTGCCTATTTTTATATGTAGCATGGGAGTGAGAACTAGATTAGGAGTCCTGAGGGGTTGAATGGATTACAAACAAAAAGCATTAAGCTAATCATAGGAGTGATGTTCCTTAAGGGCAAGGGTGAACTAATGGCTGGATGTTCCTTCATCCCTGTATTACAACCGTGGAACGGTAAAACAGTCCAAACGGTAGCTGTTTTCCAAGCCAGGTCTGCTGCATTATTCATTTCTATAAGTTTTATAAATATAGGAGTTGCTTAACACGGATTGCTTGCACAATCTTTAGATATACTCATAGGAAGGGAATTCAAGGTCAGCAGTCCCTGAAGGCTGTCAAACTATTTACAAGTTTGCTATTTATAAGGACTAGTCTGGGAGTCTTAGAAGCAATAAGTTCTTAGGCAGGCAGTTTAATTTCTGCACGACACAGAAGAGGTGCTGTATCGGTGCCTAGATGCCATTGCAGTTTCCTTAAAATATATTTTGTTATCTAGATTCTGGTGGTTTCAGGCTCACCCCTAACCACGCCATATAACCTGAAGAACAAAGAGAGCGACATATATCACTACAGCAACTGTTCTGTGCAGGTTCTATAATGTTTTCAGGGATGACAAGAGTTAACTAGAAGTTTAATGATTAATACAGAATATTAATCGATTGACCTTGGGAGTATAGCATGCTATAAAATAGCAGGCTGGAGGATTCATTGCATTGCCACAGAACACTCTGTGAAGAAAAAAACTTCTTTTCTACGGAAAGTGAAAAGTAGGGCATACTGGTTTCTGCAGACCAGAAAAAGCACGCTGCTTGGTCTTGTATTAGGCTTTGGAACACTCAAGTGAGGTGGAAAATGTAGAAAAAATTTGTGACCGAACCGTAAACATCGCAAACTCAAAAGAACTGGTGTACTGAATTCAGATAAGCCTCCCATGAAGAGAGAGACTAGTTGTTCCTTCCTCAGAAATGTTACCTACAAATATGTACATACTGTACGTGTTGTTCTTTTTGGTAAGTGGATGGTACATCCTAGAAGGGCATCACTCACTCTAGGAAGCAAAACTTTAAAAGTCATCTCGTCTGGCTGTAGTACCCGAATAAAGCAACTTTCAGTGCTTTTCATCTAAGAGCATCCATTTTCTAGAACCAGTGCACTCTTCCCATATTTGTAAAACAAAAAAAACCCCGTAAGCCCCACAATTCCCCCCTCAAAAAAAAAACCCAAACCCTTGAAGAGGCATCGGGACTTGCAGATGACTTAATCTGTCTGTTAGAAGTTTCAGGAAGGGGTATTTTCCTAAAGCACTTCTGCAGCGCCCTGTGCTTCTTTCAAGACGACAGTTTGCATCGTGCTAAGGCAGCGGGGAGACAGTAAACAGAAAGGGGAATGTGATACAAATGGTGGCAAAAATCAGGGAAAGCAAGGTGGGAGCAATATCGCTCAAGCTGTCAGACCTGTGAGCAAGCCTCGTGAACAAGCTGAGTTATGGCAAACTCCTGCTAGGAGGGAACTGCGGTAACTGAGCCTTGCACTCAAACATTTATAAGGGTGTCGTGGGATAAATAAAGGCGCAGCCTCTGTAAACTCTGCAGTGAAAACAAACACCTTTGAACCAAACCGGTTACAAGGCTCTATAAAGCATGGGCATAGCTGATGTTAATTATAAGATTTGTGTCTTGGTTTTCTATCTTGAGAGCAACTGTCCGAGTCCCGTTGGCTGGCGAGGAGTTAAATGCAAGGCCCTGGCCCGAGCGACTGCATAGGGCAGGGCTGGCGTTACTGCAGCATCCGTGTTGGCACACAGAGCGCTCTGGGTTCAGGGTCTCCACCAGAATGTACAACAATATAGTAAAACCTCTTTGATTCCTTGGCAAAGCCCCGGCCTTCTGGGGCCAGGCCTTCTTAAAATGGTGGTTGTATTTCGTCAGATAAAAGACATTCAGCTTATTTTAAGATCATACCTCATGCACTCAGACACAGCTATGTGTCACACTGAGCTCTGTTTAGAAGCCTGGTCTGGATTATAAAGGCATTTCGGAAATCATGCGCTTATCAGAAGTTTGAATCAGACTTGCTGTCTATGACCAAACTCAATAATTGGACTCCTGAACCATGTAATGGGTTCGCAAAAGAGCTGGGGACATGCAGGGAGACAATGATTTAGCAGAATTTCACT
>NW_009218744.1:5991-6549 GCF_000690835.1 Fulmarus glacialis
AGGAATACATTATTAATTAGTTAATGTTTGCAAAGTATTTTGACTCTGGGAAATGCCAAATGTTCTTCTTCATTAATTTTCCGTAAATATATGACTAAGCAGTATATGTAATAAGGACACAAAATGTGGTAAGTAGACAAAAGACTTGAAAACACACAAAACATTTAAAAAAGAGAGATGCTATTAACAGGAAAAAAAAGTGTTCAAACCGGCGGAGTAAATATTGTGATGATGCAGCTAGTTATCTATTAACTCAGCACTAATGCAGGGACATGCCCGATGGCAACGACGATGAGTTGAGACAGCCAACGTCCTACAAGACCTGTAAAGCTGACCTCTATCACCTTTTCCCTTCCAGCGCTAAATTTGGCACAGCCCATACTCAGCAGACCTTCTCTTACCTTCTGGGGCTGCCTAACGCCTGCTTTATGAGTTACATGTGCTTCTGCAGCTTTAATAATGTCTGGAAAACCACTTCTAGATGGTCACAACCCCTGACTGGCTGCAGGGAGGTGCGCTGACACCGGGGCCCGGCAGCACAAGCTGCTGCACGCTCTT
>NW_009218744.1:6564-30195 GCF_000690835.1 Fulmarus glacialis
CTGTTCCTTTCCAGTCTCTCAAGTGGGAAATAAACTGAGTTAGAGTCAAACTGTCAAACTCATAATATTCGAGTGGGTTGAATGTCACACCAGCAGAATTCATGCAATCCATATTTCATTCAGCGCAATAAATATGCAGTCTCGCACAGATCTTAGAAATCAATTGTGTTTTTTCAGGAAGGCTTGGAGAAACAGTAGGGGCACTTCAACAAAATGATTTCTTGCCTTCTTTTCCAGTGAAGTAACTTAGTATTATGATTGCAAGGTCTCGCTTCCTGAAAACAAGATCATAAGTGCCCAAGCCATCTGCTCCTGCCCTTAAGTCAAAGTCATGGTCCTCAGTTTACAACATCATACTTGGAAGTTTATGACGTTACAAATACAGGATTGTCACTTTTGTTGACAGCTAGCCAATAGGATCAAATGAATTAAGCAACAAGCCGTGTCCTTGAAATCTTTGGCTGTAGAGACAAAGACCAAGTGGAAGCCTTTCTAACTGAAAGGAGTTAGCATTGCCTTCACAGGTGGTTAGTGTTTCAGAAATTTGCCATAAGCTCTGTAAAAATAACTAGGAACGACCTTGTGGCTTTCTAAACACACTTTTAATGGGTTTTTAAAACACGTTTTCTCTTTACGTGTCAACTGTTCTGCACATGCAATTATGTACATGCATGATAGTTTTTGACCTAGGTTAAGGGACCAACCAATAAATCAACTTCTAGGGCCAGATATACAGCTGATGCAAATTGACTTTACATGAAGGCAGTCGAGGGAGCTATGCCAAATTTCTACCAGCTAAGGCTATGGCCCACAGGACGTACTTCACGTGCCACAGGATTTTCTGTGGTTGCAAGTTTTATCATGTGTGGAAGTATTGAAATTGGTGGGAAAACACCTATTGATCCCATTGTGCAGAGCGTAGCCCTAGTGTGTATCAGTGGAAAAAATAGTGTGACAGGTATTTAATGAGAGTAGTTTGAGGCCTTCAGAAATGTACAGAAAGTTCCTCAGCTGCAAGAAATCAGCAAAGCCTTGTTCCTTTTCACTGGTTAAAGGTCTAGATATGGGTCTGGGTCCCCACGGTCTTACTCCGTCCAAGCAAAATCATGCCCCTGAAGCTGTCCCCATTGACATTTAAAAAGTACAGAATTTTTCACTGCATTTTAATGAACCAGCAGACAATTTGGAAAAACATAGCATGCAGGAACTCAAGGGTGTTATACAGGTGCCAGGAATCTCCCTGGACAGCATCACCTACAGAACAGGGGGGCATCATACAGCAGCAAATGCAAACCCAGCATCAGCTGGAGGCCAATTTCAGGAACAGACCTTGAAAGGTTACAGGCTGGGAAGTAAGAGATTTTTATGAGGGATTTTAAGCAAGGATGCTGGATCATTCATTGTTTGAAGCTGCTTTTAAGCCACTGTCAACATGTTTTCCCTTAAAGAGCTAGATGTGAGTATTAACAGGAAGTATTATCCTAATTTGACCTATAGGTCAAAAGCAAAAAATTCTAAGGAAGAGAGCAATTTTATTTATCTTTCTAGAATGAATTAATCCGCTCTGTTATTATTCTTTTAAGGGACACAATTATTAGTTTTGTAGAAGAAAAAAATCTTTTCAGAATAGATTTAATTGCCAAAGTAACTTCATAAAAAAAGGAAATAACAGCCTTTAATTACAATCCCTACTTTAAAAGATAGAAAGTCTGCTTTGTTTTAGGAAGGAGCTTTAATCAATCTTTTTTGTGGGTAACTTAGAAATAACATTTTATTTTGATCAGAAAAAAATAGTCATTCAAACAAAAATTTAATGAGTCAAATGCCTATAGCTATTTCTAGCACAAACAGGTTTGCTTTTATGGAAAAAATGCAAAATGATGCTAAGTGGTAGGTCACTGGTCCTATGCCGTTTTGAAGTTTTATTTGATGGCTTCGATGTAAAGTCAAGCTACAGTGCTAGAGCTAGGGATCAGAGGAGGACAGGATTCTGGTTTTAAGTTTAACTTTGGCTCCAGTAAAATTTAATCGTGATTCACTTACCAAAAAACCAAAAAAGGTCTGTTGCAGGAGCGTAAGAGAGATTTTTCTTCTCTCCAGCCCTGTTACAGCTATTGTTAGTGGGCAGGCACTGCGCTGGGCTAACCAGCACAGAATTATTGCTGTTCTCTCTCTGTCCTGGAGTGACAGCAGTGGGTCTGTATGTGGCAGCGTGTTCTTTAAACAGAAGGGGCAATATTTTGAAAAGTGAAATGGGAACCTAGTCCTCCTTTCAAAAATGTCCTAAGTTCCTTGAAATTCAATTCCAATTCATTTTTGAAATTAAGGCTGTGAGTTCCTAAATGACTGGGGGACTTTTAAATATTTGACCTAAGAAGTCCTGCTCCACTTGCATGTTCCTCTGTTTCCTTCAAAGCTGAATTCACATGGGTCTCTTGTGGCAAACACCAGCTTTAAGCCTTTTTAGAAAATGGTTATATTTGAATGATGTATTTAGCAACCAATAGGCATTTCTGCAAAACCTCTAATGTCTCAGCCAATGTCACGGTCTCTATGATCTGCATTCGCGGCAGATGTGTTGAATGCATCAACATTTACAATGTTAGTCTCCTGTGGCCATGGGAGGTGGAGTGTGGGATGGGCTGTCCTCAGAGCTGGGGCTGACTTTGTTCTGTCTGCACAATGTCTACCTCAGTGGGGGTCCTGAGCTGTGATTGGGCTCCAAAACGCTGCAAAATTGTAGAGCATTAAAATAACAGTAATATTTCGTGCACATGCTACAAAGAAGCACCTATTGCAAACGTAGGAGAAAAAAAGACTAGGAAGGAGGTAAAGGAAGCAGCAGAAGGCTCTTGCTCTTTTCCTCAATCACAAGCCACCCAGAGAATATCTCTGTGTTTTTCCCTTCGTTATTTATTTTGCATTATGATATCTGACGTATCAGAAAACATGAAAGGCATTTGCGAGCCTAAGACAAAAAGTAAAATGGTGCTTGAGAATGATTCTTTGTGAAGGCTTATTTTTATTTTGTTACACATGAGACTAGTCAAGCAGAGAGGTTTATTTTAACTCTGTAACAAAATTTAGTGACTGGGGACAAACAATTTTCTGCTATTATCATTCCTGCCGCCAAAATTCATTAGGTTCAGGAACATCAGCTAAATCATGTGCTAGAAGAGAATACACAGCCGCCTACACTATTGCTAGAGAAATGACCCTATAGTCAGCATAGTATCCACATGCATCCGAGAGACTACATGGCCTATTAAAAAGCAGAATACCTCTATACGTTGGTCTTCCTACAATACATTGTAGGCAGACTCTTTCTGTGGCTGCACGTTTCTCTCTGTACTGAAAGACCTTGCTGTCTGTCATGAACCTTGTATCCGGCTTAGCTTTTTAAGGTCTGTACTTCATCAAAAAGTAAATGCATTTGCTAATACGCTGGTGGTTGGTTGCCAGCCTGAGAGAAGCAGGAGGCTGTCTGGGAACGGTACTTAGAGTTAAAGGTGCCCTTTTAATGTGAGTTAAACTAATTTTTTTTTTCTTCTGAGATCTCAGCTGTGGAGAAAGGAAGCTAGCTGGAAGAGTCAGCCTGGCCTCAGCCAAATAACCTGCTTTAGAAATGTAGGCCCGGATCCCTGGAATGCGTCTGAATCCTGAAATGGATTTGAGTAAAAGAAAGTTGCTTAACACTTCTGTCTTCTTCTGTTCTCCAAAGTAGTCAGGTTCTAGTTTGGCTAATGACAACTGAAAAACGCAGCTAGCTCTGAACGGTATTGATCCCTTATGCGGTTGGGTTTTTTCCCAGACATTCAGTTACAGCAGCTTTCCATCATCTTTGCATCACAGAGATGCAAAGCAACCGTGGCGTAATTTGTATCACAGAGTATGTCACAGATTAAAAAACACGGAGAGTAGGGGTGCGTGCATGTTTGTGGGTGTCTGTGACTTCTGGGAAGCTGGTGGATTTGCTGAGCTGGGATCTACTGGAGTGGGGTATTTTGAAATCCACTGAACTCTTTTTAATCCATGTAAAGTGAATATATAAAAGTAATCAGTTAAAAGGAGCTCTGCTTGTATGGCAGCTAAAGAAGATAAAGGAGAAAGGTAATCTGGCATTAGGTTAGTGGTTCTGGAGAAAAGCTTAAGAGTTGGGTGATGTCAGCTCCTGCAACCCAGAGAGGAATCAAAAAGGTGTGCCCAAAGGGTGACTCAGACTCCTTAAGGAATGGGGCCAAGCTGTGGATCCACCAGCTGCCTACAGAGATGTGCTGAAACCCCGGCTTGCCAATAAGAGTAATGCCTGTTGGAGCAAGCGATGAGCTGACATCGCAGGTTATGATGGTGATGGTCGTGGACTGTGGGGTGATATCCATGAGGCAACTGGAGACACTCATCACGCTGGCACTGCACAGGGTAGTGTCTGACACTGAGCCCTATGCAAGATAACCTCCTGCTTGTATCCAAGCAGCTGTGTGGAGGTCAAATGGACACACAGAAAGGGAACCAGCAACTGGGGTAAATAGAGAGATGGAACATGCTAAAGCTATCTATGGGTTGGTCTCTGAAACTAGGAACCTAAGGAATAATAAAAATGAAGAAATCAAAGGTCAACTTCTAGGTCAGGAGATGTTGGCCAAAAAGTTGGTTTACCCTAACAAAGCAAAATAATAACCTCCCTAACAATATCATGGCACGGTTGCATTTATTCCTTCACAGAGTCTTCGGTTTTGGTTATATATATATGTGTGTACATACATAAATACATATAAAAGTATGTATTTGTATTTAGGTTTGAATTGCACATGGGTCAAAGAGACATTAAAATAATCAATCAATCAATTAATCAAGAAATAAATAAACTTTACAAAAGGGCTTTCATACTGTCACCAGTAATCTTGCAACCTCAAAGAAGGTTAAACCACACTTTATGAACTGCCTCTAGGAATACATCTACACTGTGTGACTGATGCTTCATACTTAGGGCTAAGAACAGTTTTAAAAAATTAGTGTAAAAATTATACACCGATTTCCATCACTCTATAGATTGCAACAAATACTCTATTTGCCAGCAGCCAAGGCTCTGGAACTGCTATTAGCAGATGCTGACTATATAATGATGACCACTGTAAGTGGATGCTTATTTAAGGGACATTTTCAGGAAACAGCTTGCTCTTAGGAACAGTCTATAAGTAAAAATGCACTTTGCAAGATTTTTACATCTTACTGGCTTGCCTTTTGCCATTTTACAGCAAAGGAAATGTTAATGTGTAATACAATTAGCTTTTAGGAGAAGCCTAGAATACTGTTCTTTATAATATAGCCCAGTACTTATTATTCAAGACAGGTCTTCTCATCGTGCAATTTAAGCCCCCCAAAATTATCCGTCATTACACAGACAGTCCATTTAACATTCTGAAGCTAATCATACAACAACCTACCCTTTCAGAGGAGATACAAAACCTCACTTGGGTTTTAAGTTCTGATTACAAGATGAGGTTCCAATTGAGAATTTCAGCTATAAACCAAATGACCTTCAATGACCACAGACTGGAAAACCTGGTGACTAATCTAAATAGATTTCCAGGCAGGGGGAAAAAAACACCACCAGCTCTTGTTTCTAGTCCTCTGCATTATTAGGGGAATGACAAAGACAAGCAGAATGTGAAAAAAATCATGACTCCAGTGACCTTCATGTCTTTGTCCCGGAAAGGTCAAGAGTAATCAGCAAAACTTTAACTAGAGTTCAAATTCAGCTTTGTTGTCTTTAGAGCCTGGTAAAATTAAATATTCTGTTCTTGTGCTGTGTAAACAGCCACAGTAATTGGTGATGCTTTCCAGCATTGGCTATGAAGATGTATTGACATGAGCTGAAATTCATAGAGAGACAGTATTTTACATTGTATGCAGCAGTCTACAACCAAATCCTGATTTCAGCTTATAATGCTGGAAAGTCAAAATCACATTCCTTAAAATGAGATCATACCAGGATATGAGCATATGCCAGAGTATCTAGTATGCGACTTTACAGTTTGTCATGCTTGCCATCTAAGGCAAAACACCTACTGTCAATATCTGAAAAAATTCCTATGAGACTGAAAGGCATCAGACAGTCAAAGTCTGCAAGAATAAGCCATGTGACAAAGAAAAAAATACAGCAGATAATTGAGAATAGATCTCGTAGGGGCTTTCTGACCTTGGCCTGGAGTGCTTTGTCCCTTTCCTCCTTTTGCACGTCACAAGGAATTTTATTTATTTATTGAATATCCATTCTCAGCAAAGCCGTAGGAATCACCATGTTGGATCAGATCCCAGTAGTCCATGTTTTCTATTAGTGAGCAGAAGCTTAGAGAAAGTGCAAGGAACTAAGGAAGGAATAAACTTATATTCTCAGGAAAAATTTCCTCCTTGCTCTTGATGATCAGGAACCGCCTTATGCTTTACAACGTAGGAAGGTATATCCTCTCCAATAGGACTTTAAGAAAACTTGTTTTTATACCTTGGGAGTTTGCTGTTGTCAACATCAATATTTAGTCAGTTTTTGTATCCCGCTGAACGGCTGACGTAAATTATGGCCTCAGGAAACAAGGTCAACAGACTAATTTTGAGTGCAGTGAACACGTGCATATTTTTCTACATATTTTTATTTTGTTTAGCATTTTGTGTACTTATCCCCCATTCTGATTCAAAGGCATATAGCATCCTGTATTTTGTATGCTGTCTTCTCTTCAGTCTGTCTTCATGAGAAGGGTCCAAGTCTCTGGCAGTTCTGCATTTCCCATTTGTGAACCTCCTCTAGCTACTGTGGGCTTTTGGGGAGGGGGAAGCCAGAAGCGTGTAAGTATGAAAGTCTGTAATTGATTTATATATCAGCATGTACTGTTTTCCACAGTCGTCTCGAATTTTGTAGGAAACATTAAAAATGAAAAGCAAGTTTTAAAATTAAGTGCTGTAAATTAAATAAAGGAGCCTTAAATGCTCTCTCCTCCTCCAACAACCTAAAAATAATGACACTTATGTTGAACTTTGACAGGCTCCTTCCTTCTTATGCATTCAGATACTGAGTTGCATTTCCTATGTCTTGAAACATAACAAGAGTGGACATCCTGTGCTGCATAGCATCAGTAAAACTGCAGCTGTCAATACGGGACACCTGCAACATCCAGTTTTAGAGCTGTTAAAACAGCAACCAGCATTTCTGAAAAATGTAAAATTCTGGAGGAGTAGGGGATTCTGGTCCAGGATTCAAAATCAGTATCTGCATACTCTGCTTCAAGTCCTGCTGACTTCAGTAAGTACATATGAAGTAAAATGCCATTTACCATGAATAAAGGTGACAAAAATCAATCTTTTGGGCATGTTCTAATGCTGTTGGTGTCTGCACGTGCTGCAGGCACATTTCGTAATGGGGACTTCCCGAGCTGAATGTTTTTATTTATATACATTTGAAAATGGGAAAAGAGTTTCAGCTTTCCTTGCCTGTATCTCCCTCGGAGGAGACAAGGTAAGAATATCTCAAATACAGCAGGGTAAAAGTGTGAGTAACCAGCAAGGGACAGGGATGAAAATACCTCCCTTTAGTCTTCCCATTGTCACTTCCTCTTTGCTCCCTGTAGGTGATGCAAGCAGTATCGGATCTATGGTATATTGGCCATGTTGGTTCAGAGGCAGACACTGTGATACAAACATAACATCGCTCCAACACATTTTCCAAAATGACTTTGGGAAAGTGATTGGGTTTTAACTAGTATGTACTGTGATGTAAAGATAATAAGCTCTGTGCAACTTCACTGCAGTTGTAAGTATCAATATAGTATAAACTGTAAAAAAACTAAAATGAGATACGCAGTTTCATTAACACTTCTTACAGTGCCACATGTAAACAAATCCTAAGGTCTATAATAAGGAAAATAAAAATAACAGTAAGGAAAAGTATAAGATTAATTATTACTTGAAAAGGTATTTCCTTTAAAATGCCAGAATGAAGTTGTTAATATCTTACCAAGGAGAGACAGACAGGAATGTTCCTAGGAATGAGATCACAAATTTTATCTGTCTTCTTTTGCTTCCTCCATTTAGGAAGAAATTTAAGATTATTTTCCATCTACAATTGCGTGCAGTCTTTGCCCAATGCATTATCCTATACTGAAAGTAGGTTTATGATAAAGTTAAAATATTCACAGAGAAATAAAAGATGCTCATATCCTTATGGTGGCTTTAATTCTAAAGAGACTAACCATGCACTTCTTACGGTTATTAATGAGAGTTATCAATGCTGAATAATTTTGCAGTCACTGAAGATCACACTCTCTAGTACTGTCTAGGAAAAAAAAAGAAATGTAGTCTCACCAGATGTAAGTATATTTAGTGAAAATCAGGGTAAAATTACATTATATGATTAAATGATTTAAAACCCACTTTAGGACAGAAACTTCAGTGCTGGATAATGGCTCGATCCCAGACTTCTCCTGTCTCCAGGCATAAGCCACTGCAGAAACTAGAAACCATTACAACAGGACAAAAGATCACCATTAAAAAGTTATTAGAAGGGGCAGGAACATCAGGAACATACTGGTGTTCTGTTTTTAAAAACAAATGACCCATTAATTCACAAAAACAATCCCATTACTGCAGTAACAAACTTAGTTTAGGCAAATGTCCCCATCAACATTATTCAAGCTCAAATTTGATTTAGTTTGGAAAAGGGATGAATAAAGCTCAGGGTAATGGCAACCTATTAGACCATGCAGACCTTAATAATACATTTGAGCAAGTGTGCTGAGAGAGTGACGTGAACATCAACAGAGAAACCAAGAGCATGAGCTGCAGAATAATGGAGAATTTGTATCTGAAATCATACCAGAGAAGGCAGAAGGAGGAACACAGACAAGAGGAGCAAGTACCTAACTATAAGTCAGAGAAAATAATCATATTAACGACTGTTTCACTACATAGTTTCAGTTTGTTTCTTTATTCTATTTTTACTGAATCTGATTTCTATTCAGGTTCAATTAATAATAATGAGCCTAAAATTAATTTGCATTATTATTTACAATGAATGCTTTGATCATGTATGTAGATGGAACTGTAATGCATATATTACCATATTATGCAAATTGTATTTTCAGCATCAGCTACATCTGTATATCATTTCTCGGTGCCACCGGTTTATCCGTTCTGTGTGTTGTTTCTTTGTGTACAGGCTGCCAGAAGCTTGGAGAATTTGGGGAGACACTACCAGGGGAAATACTGCTACAGGTGCACCCTTTTCTTATGTTCTCTCTGTAAGCACCCAGCGTTGGCGTCAGATGGGGGAGAACTTTATTTAACACAGATGGCTCGTTTTGTGTCCTTTATGACTCTGCTATTATCTTAGCTAAATTACTCTATTGCATTGACCCCATAGAGCAATGAGTTCTGTCTAGCACTCTTCCTTTTTGGACTGACCTCAAAGCAGGCAACTAAACATGCACAAAAAGCCCAAGTACTACTTTGGGGTTTTTTGTGCTTAACACAAGTGTACCCCCTGTAGGACTTCTAACTGTTTGCAGCATAAATCAGATGAGAATCTGACCTAAAAAGGAAGCAGAGCCAGTACCACGATATACAAAAGGATCTGATTTTTAAGTCAAACTTAGACATTCATGACACTAAACATGCTGGGAGAAATGTTGCACATCAGTGGTTAATGGAACCACTGAACACTGTCTCAGCTGACTGTACTTTGTGCCACTGGCCAAATTTCATATTGCAGTGAGCAGGCTCAAAAGTATTAGTAGTTTACATTTTTACAGAGCCTTTCATCTCGCAAAATACTGCCTTGCTTTACAAGCCGATACAGAAACCATATAATGATTGTTTAATCTACTACGGCGCTGAAGCTTTGTGGTGAAACACAGGAAGAATTTAGCTGCCTACAACAACATAGCTGTTTCAGAGAGGAAATGGAGAGTATAGTATCCATTTGAAACAAAGTGGGAGTGTTGGAAGGGAGAATGTAATTTTTAGACTTGGCATTTGGCCAGGTCATCAGAGTTAACACACTTCACAGATATGATTACTGCAGTGGGATCTTTAATGACCACAAGTGGTCAGAACTTTGCTTTAATATGTCACCCAAAAGATGCACTTGGGTCACACCTTGCCTCTTCTCATCATGCTGACTCATGGGCTGACAAACAGATGAGGAGACCCTTTTCATTCATTTATTTACTTGCCTTCTAGTTAGAGCCCTAGGTACCTCTCAAAAACGAACCAAACAGCCAAACACTATCAAAATACAATTTTAAGCACAGTTTCCAATCTCATGAAAACTTTGCATGAAAACGTATCCCTCCAGCCAAGCTAAGGATCGCATAACTTCAGATCCCTCCTCCCACAGCCAAATTACTTCAGTCTCCCTATGGGCTTGATCCTGCCTTGCAAAGAGACGATGGTGAAATTCCTCTGGTGAGGTCACTAGGCCCTCAGAAGATGACTCACTCTGCCATTTTACTTCGCTTAATCTGTTTGACAGGAGAGCAGAGCAGTGCCTGAGGAAAGGGAAGGGGAGGAGTAGGACCGTACTTTTTTGTTGCCAGCGAGCTGTTCGGTTGGATCATCCTGTCTTTTGAAACCTCCTCCCTAAGAACTGGGTCTATTTTCACTACCACTTACCTTCCCAGGATACACGGGGATGTGACGCATCCAGTATCTTTCAGGTGAAGGAATTTGTCTTGGTGCTATCTGGTGAATGACCAGCACTAGGTATTGCCAGAATGAGGTATTCTCAGGAGTCTTCAGCAAATTGTTAACCTGATTAAACTCCTAAAAATTGATAGACATAAAACACAAGAGCATATTAATATTGTCAACAAAATGCAGTTCTTAGTCACTCAAACTCAAATGTCAGGTATTTGTTGCTCAGTATGGAATTAAAGATGATCTGATCACCCTCCAAGCAGAGAAATGACAAAAATGGGGTGAGGAAACATTTTTGGTTTATCCTCTGCATATATGCAGATGCTGATAGTGATAAGAGTGAAGAATCATTTCAGTTCTGCATAGATAAAGAGATTGCTCTTGGCAGAATAGATTAATGTACCTGTCTATACAAGCATAGAGGAAGAAGTAAGAAGGGAAGTAGATTAGTATTCTGCTGCACATGAGACAATCAAATATGATTTTTGGATTGGCAACTGGACTAATAATAATCACTGTAATAAACCAGGGGCTTTATATCTCTGATATGCAGTACTAGCTAAAAGATAGTTGCTTCTTAGGAATAATGAGCCAGATTCTTCATCACTCATCACCTTGTGTAATTATTGTGATAGTTCAAAGTAAATCCATTATGCTCCCAAATCAGACTTTTTTCCTTCCATGTTGTGTTTGTCTTGGATTGGGCATAATGACTACTCCCAGTGTAGACAACGAAGAATCAGGCTTAGTATATTTATTTTCTATGTGAGCATAAGGAAAACATAAGAGATCTAATGGACGAGCACAATAACTTGGACATGATTTGTTATTTAAAGGTTAGGCACTTAAATGTTGCTGTAGCCAACTCTGTGGTTAATAAACCCAAAGAAGAAAGAGGAATGGATTAAAAAAAGCAATCTGGCTTAACAACAAATAATACTTTTTCTTCTTTCGTAACGATTTATTAGCAGTTGTGTTAGTAAAAGCAGGCACAGCAGTACTGAATAATATTAGGACAAGTAACCTGCAACCAACTTAGTAATTTAAAACTCAAAACATCTGCTCAAGAAGCATCTCAAATCTGAGAATTTTTTGTATTGGCCATTTTTTTTTAGTTTAATTTTTTTCTATAGTACTGTGACTCTTCATAGCTGAAGTGAAGATAATCAAGGTAAATTACGAAAATAACCTAGTTATGTGGTAAAGGTCAATAGAAAGTCTTGTTAAGGTCTGGTTCTTATGAAGATACCCTGTCTGTATTGTCAAAATGGATTAACATTATAACACGATAGAACTTGTCACTTGGAAGAAAAATAGATGTTAACACAAAGATACTTGCCACAATTAAAATCAGGTTTTGGCTTAGACTGTGAAAGCAAGAAAATACCACACCACCATTAGCTCTCCTCTTTGTTTATATTTTTCTAGCAAAGGTCACAAGAAGGTGCTGGTCTACACAGATGTATACATTTTTTTTGTTAGCATGTGGGCCAGATTTTTACTCTTGAGAATAACAGTTGGTAGATTTATCACTCTAATTCTTTAAGAGGAATGTGAATAGCAGAAAAGCAGTATTCCTTTCTAATTCTTATCATATGAACTACATTCAGCTTTTGAGGTAATATGTGGCTTCCAGCACCTTACGCACTAGCACTGAACTGGGAATGGAGGGTGAAGGAATTGCCTATATGCTTCTGCAACCATCTGTTTTCCAGGATTACTGACTGTGTAAATAAAACAAGTTACTGGAAGAACATGAACAGTCTTGGGCTCACTCATTTGTCTTCCAGCCCAAAACTGTACAAAGTGAACCTCCTCTCAGGGAAGTAACAACAAAGATTTCATTATTTCCCACAATGTCTCATACGTTGAGCACGCAAATATATGAAGAATGGCTAAGTTAGAGCCTGACAATTTCCAGGGAGCTTCACTGTTATTGTGTCCTCAGCAGTACGAGTAAAGCCAGGGCAGAGATCTTGGTCTTAAAAATCCTTGTAAATATTCTTACATGGTCAAGTACCACCAGTAGTTAGGCCAACAGTTACCAATGACATACCAAAGAAACTTGATGCAGGAATAAAAAAAACCCTCTGCATTTCAAAATACACACAGGCCCTTGAATTGAACAAAATCTAAGCTGGGAAAGAATGCTAGCTCAGCTTATGGCCATGCTGTGAAGGACTTCGGTGTCCTCATGTTTGTGAGGGCTTTTACCTTCAGTGATTTCAATCCTTGAAAAGACATACCTGTGACTGAAGTGATCTGAGACATAAATCTGGCAGGACAAAATATAGCATGTAGTATAACCCTCAATACCCTCTACATAAATTAGAAACTAGAAGCTATCTGAGCCACCAGGTTTAAAATACTTCCCATGTGTTTTCAGCTGTCACTACTTATGAACGATTTGCTGTTGGAAATACCAAGCATGGTAGTTTTCTGTACTGACTAGCCGCTTCTTTCTGGGTGACTACCTGAAAATATAACAGTCTCAAAAGCATCCTAAATGCATCTTCATACTATGCCGAAAGGTTAACCAAAAAATTAAAGTTCACCAACTTTTCATCCTGTCTCAACCCAGGAGGAAGCCAGTGCAAACTGTAGTGGTGATGCCTAAGCCAGTGAGAAGCCTGATCAGTGTGTCCAGCCGGGGTTTAATGTTAACGAGGACTGTCAGAGAGCAAAAGGCAGCCTCACTTTTCTGACCGCTTAACTGAAAAAATCGCAGAAACTTTTAGATGTCTGATTTGCAAGAGCTAGCACTTCTGTAATTTTCCAGTGACATAAAAACAGTTAGTACCGGCTGAAATACATTAGCAGCTTCAGTAATTAGTAGGCATAGCTATTTCTTGTCAGTTCTACGGGCCATATCCTCAGCTGGTGTAAATCAATGACACTCTGGCACTGGAACTGTATTACTTTACAGACCTTGAAATAGTTATGCATACTAATTATTGCGTTACTCATTACTGCCGTTGTCAATTCAGACACCTGATTTACACCAGATGAGTTTGTTCCATAAATTTAGAAGTTTCTGCACATTCCTCAAAGGATCTGTAATGGTGAATAAACTCTCCAAATAAGCCAGGCACATGCGCTCCGTTATCTATCAAATCAATGTTCAATAAAGTGACACCATTATACATAAATCATGACCACAATTATTAAATCAAGCTGAGTTCGTATTGCTTTTCTTTCACTGTTGGGTAGAATTAACCACGTGAGCACATGAGAACAGGCACGCTGCGATCGTGGGAGCTGGAAGGAGTTAAAAGCCCCACCCAAGCTCTCACAATCTAACCTTTGGAGCATGCAGCTGATAATGCGAAACAGAACATAATGCCCTGGAGGAGATACATCTGGAGGTCAGCTCAGTCAGATACCGTGGAACCATGCCAACAAAGCAATCAAACATCTAGCAAAACCTATAAAAAAAAAATCACATCTTTGGTATAGAGACATCCAACCTAAGCTAGATGAGGGTAGAGATGCCTGATTTCATTTTCGTACCCTTGACAGGCAACCTAAATGCTGAGTTTTCCCTCCACAAACACAAAGCGAGGTTTTTAACTGGAGCTTATTGAGGCTTAGTTTGTCTAACCCAAGCATAATAAATTCATGTGTCGAGATCGCGGTTGATTGTTCATCAGAGAAAAATGAGACAAGATAATCCACTTTGCTGAAAACGTAATGCTTCAGGAATGTTACAAACTACTGCAAATGTTTAACTCCCCCGTGCCCCACCGGTGGTTATATAACAAAACACCCATTCAGGGGCTGATTCTTATCTCTCGCTTGCGTAAGGCCATGTCTAGACGAGGATTTGAAGGTGTGTTGTTTGAAAGCGCTAGCAGAGTGGTCTAGCTGGCAGATCAGGAAGGCCTCCCCCCCCGCCCCGCCACCCCCGAGACTTTCACGTGTGTGGAAAGGGTGAAGCGTGGGTCCCTCTCCTTCAATTTTTGGCTCAATTAATGTAGCGGCTGAGGGGGATTTGTCCACACTGGAGTTCGAATGTGACTTCAGAGGGGTGAGGGAGGAAAGGCCCATCTCGGCCCAGTCCTAGTCTAGAGCTTTCGAAGGGTCTAAGGCTTCGCACATCAACGGCTTTTCAGCATTACATCTAGTGTATCCACCTGCACGATATATATGCCGCATACACGATGTACGTAAGATTGGATGGTACTCTGCCTTTGTGAGCCCTGTAGCAGAGGGACAGGGGATGACCTTCCAGTAATGGTCAACCCTGTGACAGCATCCCCTTTACAGGAATACAGTTCCAATCTTGATTTCCCGTTCCACCTTACCTGGATATAGTGTTTTTACCTCTTTATTACCCCCATTTCCAACCAGCTTGACCCAGCCACCCACTCCTACTACACATACACTTCCAGTTGTTGGGAGAAGCGTTCAGTGGAAGGGCAGGAAGATTTACATATGGAAGAGCTTTTTAACATGCCAACTGGATGTTAAAAAGCCATCCTACTCATTTTCTTTTAAAGCACTGCCTTGAATTCACCATCTTTGGCACCTCCACCTCCGATTTGCCCCTCTACATTTCAGCAGCAGCAGCAGCAGCACATGGCAATAGCGAGAATCCTCACAGAGACCCACCACGTGCCCTTCGGTGGCTTAGTCCATGCAATGTTGTTACTCTCACTAACAAGTTCTAAGATCAACAGCATTTTTAACACTTACATGCGTTATGTATTTTCCCATTTCTTTGGTTTTTTCCTAAGGAGACCTAACTATTTCAAAATTACTTTTGTAGATTATTTTATTGTAACTTTAAGTTCAATGTGTACCTCTAAGGATTCATGTGAAAGACCTATTTTAGTTATAGCTAATATTCTGATGTGGTTTTAAAACTTTTAAAGACACATTTCTAGTAATTGAAGGGAAGAAATTGTGCCTCTGTAAATGTGCAGTTTTTCTTTTTATAATCACAGTTGGTTGCGTTTTCATTTTTATAAAACAAGGAGTAGGGAAAAAAAGGAACTGGGTAAAGTTTAAACTACATTTTGAGGGAAATCAGGTAAGCGATCAAATTGCTGACAAGAAATGTGAGGAGAAATCCTGCCCAACTGAAATCCATGGGAAGGTAATTACTCATTTTACTGATGCCAGGATTTTACCACCTGTGTTTTATAAATTAAATATGTACGGATACATAGATACACATGCATATACATTTGCTTTTCTTCTATAATAAAGCAAGAGTTGCGAGGCCAATTGTGATAGCTGTTTTTGCAATGGAGCTTTCATTCTATATATACACGCTTTAAATCTGGTCTGATTACCAGTGGTTTATAGTGTCATTAGGAAGGTTGAGATTGTGAAGTAGCTGTTAAGAAATACAGTCTGCTGTTGTATCTGGAACATATCAGCTCTTGGTAGAAATATATTTTTAATAAAGAGAGGTGCTTTGGAGGTTTCTATCTTGATATAGGCCTAAGTGCAGCAAGTTAAGTTTAATCACACATCTGACTTGTAGCCTTCCAGTACGCAATAGGGTTTTAATGTTTAAAGTTAGGTGCATGTTTAAGTATGTTACTGAATAGGAGCCAGAGTGAAAACATCTTTCATTTAAGATGAAAATTCCTGCTTTAAGTTTTCTTCCTTGAACTCTGGCTCCAATTTGTGAATGCAGTGGGAATGTTCAGGTTTCTGCATGGAGCCCAGCGGGAACGTCAGCCGTTCTGCTTCACTGCCGAGTATCAATAGTGCTCGGAGATCAGAGCTCAGAGCGAACACTTAGGAGGGGCAACCTTGTCAGTCAGCACTTGAGTACTTTGCTCTGTTCTTGACCAGCCCATGCAATTCTCATCGCCCTCAAGGTAAGATAAGTGGGTGGATCATAGAAGTGTACAAACAGCCTTCAGGATAATAATTCAACTCCTCTCCTTTTACCTTGAAGCAGTATATTTCCACACACAATCAAGGTGCATAAGACAATATTCAATTTAAAGAGACTTTCAGAATAGGAAGGGCTGTATTTAAAAAGAAGAGAGCGGTATGCCTTTTATAAATAATGCAGTGGCTTGCAGTCATAAGGCAAGCGCCGGATTTAAAGACAAATGGTGCAGAACTCCTGGCCTCTCTGCGCGTTACTCTGTGAGTAAAAGCTCATGAAGTGACTGAGCAGACGGAGAGGTAGGTACCGCTGCTAAGCTCGTACCCTCCCTGAGTACAAGGGCTGCTTCTGGCTCACACTGCAAGCCTTGCCAAAGTGATGTTAGACTGGGAGTGGGCTGCAGCAGAGGCTCTTCTGTCCTTGCATTAGCCCGTGGAAAGCCCTGGGCTTCCAGGGGAGGCAGCACTGTGCTCTTGGCAGGTATGCCAGAGCACCTGCGCTCCCGGAGAGGCCGGGCAGGGACCCTGCCTTCCCGGTCAGGGACCTGGCTTCAAGGCACGATACAGCCCTTCCTCTGAACTGGAATTTCAAACTTTCTGACCTTCAGCGTGAGGAAAGTCAGCAGATAACAAAAACGTATTAGGAGACCTATACATTTAAGATTTCTCATCCCTCTAACTTATGGAAGTACTTCAAGGAAAAATATCACAGCTTGTCACAACTTTTGTGTTCCTCTTTCATTTACAGTAGCTGACAAACATTTAAAAGCTAAAACTAGCTACTTCAATGTAGTGTAACACTCTTTACAAAAAGATCACCCCAAATCTGATTCTGCCTGTTGCAGTTATCAGTTATGCTGCATGTCTCATACTGGCCATTTGTCTTCAATGTCCCTGTCCCTGATCTGTCTATTGACATGTCGACAGGTAGGACAGTTGGAAAATACAAAGAAAAAAATCTTACTACAAATAACAACTCAGTCCATTATGTTACTGCTAAAATATTTATAAGAGAAGTTTAATGTGCTTTTTTTAATAACAACATTAAAGAATTCATGTGTAATTAAATGTGATATATAAATCATGCTGTTTGCTAGAGCTATTGACTGCACTGTTCTCATTCTGCCAAACTTAATATAAAATTAATTGTTAATTTTCAAGCCAGTAGCTTTTTCACCAGTGTGTATGCTGTATTTCTGAGCTTCATCATGGACAAAGTTGAATACTCAAAAGTTTTTTACCAGTCTTGCAGTCAATATAAATTGTCTATTTTCATTACACTTATTTGTCTTAGCAAACAGTGGGCCCAGATCCTCAGCAGGCACAGCCAGAGCTCACACAGCTGTACAACTTGCATCTGTGGTAGATGTAGCCCCTGTCTATAGATTTCCTCCTTGAATAAACTGTTATGTATTGAGAACACTGAACATAATCCACGTTATTCTGGGGACTGGTACTCACACAAGGTTTATCTAGTATTAACAGTTATTTGACCTTCCTGGGCAGAGCAAGAAGAAAATGCTCTTTTACATACTCTCACGCAAACGTCTTAAATATTAAATGAACCGCGCACAAAACTTTCCTTGTGTGAAGGACCGATAATACTTTGGACCTCACTTGAAATCTAGGTCACTTTGACCTTGTGTAAATGAAATCTTGCATTTCACCAATTTTTCACATGCTTGTTCTGTCTTGAAGAAAACCTCAGAATCAAATAAGTACCAGCTTCAATGTAGAGGATGATTAACTTAAGGAGTTCTTGGCTTCTTCTTCAAGAAGGTTAGCGTGACCTTGAATGGCAGGAGAATATTATGGATTTCTATTGTTGAATCTTATGCGGAGTGTTGTTATAAGAAGTTCACTTGAAAACGTTATTTTAAAGCCTTAATAAATAGACATTTCTCTTTCTCTGCTTTCTTGGGGTTATTAGTCCATCTACAAACTGAAAATAATCAGTCGTTTGGCTCTCTTCTACCATAGCGATACTCAGCCAAATTCATGCACATATTTCCCGTTTGCTTCAGTAAGAGTTTTATCGATGGCAGCGCTATAAATTCTACCTCTACCTTCTCTCTAATTGGCACCAACATCAAATGCTAAAGGATGTCCTTGGAAAATCAAGAGGCCAGGAAGCAAAAATACACAGCTAAACTCGGTTCTCCATTGTACATATGGCTATCTATTAATTTCTGTGAGCTTATTCCACATCAGGGCTTTGTTCTTCCCTTGTTAAAGTCAACAGTAAAAATCATGTTAACATGAATGCAGCAAAATTAGGCATATAAGTGAAAGTGAAGTCAAATCTTGTCTGAAGAATTTCCACTTAGGACTTACAGCCTGACACAGTGGTCACTGAAGCATTTCTAAAGGTCATTGTCTGATATGATCTTTTCATAATTGTTAGTGGAATGAAGGCATCTTTATTCTGCTCTGCTTACTAGCAATGCTTATATAAAAAGTGGATTATTCACAGCTCCTTTCCTTTTGAAAATGGGCATCATTTTTTTAGGGAGAAATAAAGCACACCCAGTGTGAATCAAACTGAAACCCATCAATTGAGGTTTATATGCTAGCCAAACAGTGCCACTTGTATTTTCCAGTTGTAATTTGTATAGAAGGTCTGTCTATTTTGAAGAGCAGTGCCACCGGTTTAGGAAAAAAAGTCTCAGAAGTTAAATTCTATTGATAATGGAAGAGTAGGAGTGATTCCAAGTCATGGTAATGCCCTTAATTATGTGTCAATTGCCATTCTAGTCATATGGTGTATACTTGCAGCTCTTCGTTGAAGAAAGACATTCTCATTGTGTTGCTGCTCTAGGAAAATGTGCTTCTTGATATAACTGCATGTAAGTGCTATGTCCTTTCAGTTGAAAAGTGGGAAAGCAGTCAGATTTTTTAGTCCACACCTATTTTTCTAAATTTCTGTTAAGGACCTTCGTCACATTTTTCCTAACCTCATTTGTACACTGCTGAATTCCTCATTAGAGTGAAAATGAAAATACACTTTCCCAAACTGACACTAAGAAAACAACCTCTTTGACCTGGATATATCAGAGTGTTTGATACTGTTAATAGTCTGTCAACATTGGTCTGGATGTTGTTGTTGAATGTATTTATGTTGTGATAGTATTGATGAGCACTGGCTATAGCTGAGAGCCCCGCTGTGCACTGAAAAGGTATCTCAGATAGTCAAAGTCCTCTGTTAGAGTCTGCTATGGAGCATAAAAACTTCTCCTAAGAAGGTAAATACTTATACTAAGGAGAAAAGACAAGAGATAGAAAAGGGAAAAAACAAATAAAGGATTAGAAGGAAAAGACGACAGATATTGCAGTAGAGAGAGAAAAAACTTAAGCCTAAACAAAATTAATCCAATTGGTCTGTAGGGAAGCAGGGAAGAGAAACAAAACCTCTGCAGTTTGTTTATTCAGACTGGCTAAGTTTCAAGCCAGTGAATAGTTCCAATGAAGTCAATAACACAACTCACATCCTCATAGTTATGCATTTACATAAGTCCATTGCAGGATTGATTAATCTTGCACGTTTCAGGAGGTGTTCTCGTGCTCTCAAGACAAATAATTTGAAAATAAAACAGATGGCTAGATAGACCAGAGGTAGGAAGCCAGATGCAGTTTTGTGTGTCTCATAATAATTTTGATATAATCAAGCTGACTTTTCAAGTGAAATTTGTTCAAATGTTCATACACATATGCCACGTAAAGAATGCATTTACAGTTTCTATGTGGTGGTTACCTCATAAGAGGGTATTTGATTAAAATGTGCCTGTTGAGAGGAAGGATGCTACTAGAGTCACTGTCTGAAAGTTGTTCGTTTATGTCTACTTGCAGATGTGACGTATCAGGCCAGTTCTCAGGAGCAAAGTAACAGTTTTCAGAAGTAGATTGACTGTTTTCAACAAATTTGCTTGAAAGTCTTAAGAAAATAAACATTTTGGATCTGAAAGCATGTTAGCATGACTGCAATTTTGAATAGTTTTAGGAAACAACTTTACCCATGTTAGCACACTCATCTCACTATTGCAAGCCTAGTTTCTTCTCAGCCAAAAATGAAAAAAGTTTGGAGGCTGTGATTTGAAATTTAGCACCTGTAACACTATGTGTTGGAGGCAGCAGATCTTGATTCCTTCCATGTAATACGAATGCCTAACTTTTCAGTAACCAATATTCATTTCATTTGCCTGCCAACAGTATAAAAATGAATCATTTATGAACATTCCTGCATTGAAGCACCTGCTAGCAGCTTTCAGATTTGAGACCAGAAGGTTTTTTTTTTAAAAAGAGTATGTGTTCTGATATGGTGCTGGAGCCATAAAGATCTTCTGGATCCTTTAGGTGAGTAATTCACATAGTTTGGCTGGTTAGCAGCTGCTTTTTTTCACAGCCAGTAGCTAAGGCAGCAAAACTGTCTCCATCTTTTTTTGTCTGCTACCAAAGTGATGAAGTAAGGCACTGTACATACGTGTGCTCACATGTGGCTGCCTAGGGATGCTTCTGTTGGCTTTCATGGAATTAAATACCAAAGGTGTAAGTGGATGTGGGACTGGGGAGCTCTCAGTTGAATGGAAAATATTATGTCTTACACAACTTCTTTCTTTTCTCAGAAGTATCAGGTTTAGACCAGAGCTGATAAGAGTAAAATAAACTTCAAAGACTATGACAGCTATGACAGCTCTTTTATTCATATGTAAAATGGTGACATTCACATCTGCTAAATAGGAAACTCATACATCTGATGTCCAGTAGTGGTACTTTTTCCTATCCTTCTGGAAGCCTACACTCCCTTCCTTTGCTATTCTACTGAAGGAAGCACCAAATAGCAGCAAATGTAGAAGGTCCAACAACCGTTGCCCTAGCTGCTGCTGAGCAGAAGAGTCAGCAGCTCCACAGAGGGACAGTGAGCAGGAGGCAGCAGTGGATGTGGCTGGGAAGAGCCCAAGAAAGGGGGCACACAAGCACCAAGCTCCAGAGGCTTGAGCTCTGGGTCCACTCCAGGGACACAAATGCAAACGTGACCATTGCCATATCACCTCTGGCAGTCCAATCCTGGTGATCTGGGATTCCAATCCTGAATCCTGGGACAGTCCGACTTCTGCAATGAAAGGGCCTTACTAACAGTACTGATTTCTCTAAGAGGGACAGGGAGCCCTTCTGTGAACATCATTTATTCTAGCTCTAACATGCTGCCTCCACCTGCTTTAACACCCTTGCTTTTGGTTATGGAGAGGCTGTAATCCAGAGGGGGGAGGCTGTAATTCCAGCTGAGCACAGAACAACTTTTTCCAGAAGTAAGTTGGCTTGTTTAAAAGAAACAGAAGAAGCAGCAAAGAGATGGTGCATTAATCGATGGTACAATGGGCCATTGATACTGCCCTACTGAAACAAAGGGCTCTTTGCAAGAATTCTCTCCTTTAGCATGTGATAGACCTTATGCCCCAGGATCACAATGGCTCACAGACAGAAACAAGACAGGAAGCAAGAAATCTTGTAATTTCTTTTCCCCTTGGGATAAACAACATTTTATTCTACCTTAACTCTGGAGGGAGACACCACCACTTAGCAAACAAATCTGTATTAAGTGCACTTGCTGGAATTATTTACAGTATCATTTGTTCCAGAAAATGACACTAATAATATATCGCTGAATTCAGAAAATGGAATTTGACGTGGATAAAGGCCTTCTGAGGAGTAAAAAGCATCCTCCTTCCTCAGCATGTCTTATTAAAGAATTCCCTGTTTTCCTGTCCCAAAAGAGAAGGAAAATACCATTGTTCTCCCACAATACCCTTTTGCAACTCACAGACAAGGCACTTTTCGCACTCCGGCTTTAATCACAGATGACTCCACAGCAAGCAAGAACAATTCTCCTACGCCTTAGCAGTATATTTCTGAGACAAGCAAAGGCTCCACCTCACTGTTCAGAGATCAATTTGTCTGCAGAAGTAAGGATTCATATGCACAGTCATTCACCACCAGTTGTATAGTTGTTTACTTCTCATATCAAATAATATTACTTGTTAACCAATGAAAAGGAAGATTGTTACATCAAAAATTAAGGAAAGATGTGTTTTTTCAGAGTATCCTAAGAATTAGTTTCTTTTGGTTGCTGCTTCTTCCAGTTTCTAGATATGCCTGTATAATTTCACTTTCATGTAATGTGTCAGGAGTTTTTTCAGAAAATAGAGATGTCCTGCTGGCCAAATCTGTTTTTGTAATGGTAACCCTGCAGGTTGTATGCTACTAGCACAGTTTTTATGCCAAGAAGTTCCTGTATTAAACAGGGGAGGTTAAAAGTCAATCCTGCGCTGCAGCTGCTTTTAGTGAGCTTTGGCAAAGGTTCACCAGTCCGTCCATAAATGCACGGTGTCATTGCTATATAGGAACATTAATCAATGTTATCATCTGCCTCATGATGACCGCAGAATTGTCTTGCATTGTGATTTTGATGGGAACTGCAGACAGGATCACATGTTCCGATTATTTCTTGTATTTTTAGTAGAGCAGCTGTAAACATTAGTTAGCTTTAGGTTTATTTCAAGAGTTCATTTCAGCTGTGAGCATTCTTTCCGCAGAGGGTAAGAAAATGACCTACTGATAATACTTCCTCTCCAGAAACTCCTTTTATAAATCGTACAAGGTGATACCAATTATCTCTCTCTGTTTTGGAAGGTTTGGATTTTTTGTTATTTAAATAATGTCTAGCCGCAGTAAGGGCTCCTTAAAACAGGAAAAACAGTTAAAAGGAAGTAAAATATACACCAGTGTATGTATTTTGTAGTTATATAGAAAACACTCTGCTTTCCCACTGCAAAATGCAGATAGAGATCACAAAATATACATTAGATTTTTTTACAGTGCAAGAAAGTCAGTGGTGATTTTCAGGACTATGCAGTTGGACTAGATTCTATTCCATTCTATTCTATTCTATTCTATTCTATTCTATTCTATTCTATTCTATTCTATTCTATTCTATTCTATTCCATTCCGTTCCATTCCGTTCCATTCCAGGAAGAGGAAAAATAAGCAGTTATCTTATTATCACCTCATGTTTCTAAGCTATAGTAGAATGTCAGGGTCAGCAGG
>NW_009218744.1:30219-48147 GCF_000690835.1 Fulmarus glacialis
ATAAACGGACATGGTTTTCAGAATACAGGTAGCTGAAATCCTGTGTCCATTGCAAGACATATCATTGCTGAAATACAGGAATGATAAAGGACATACTAATATGTAGATGGAGAAATTAGACAGTCTGCTTATGTCTTCAAATCAGAGACATACTTTTGTGCCATGATCTGAACTCCCAGGTTCCACAAAAGCTATTTTTCTCCTTTTATGGCCTCAGGTGATCAAATGCAATATTGTTTTGAAGCTTAGTGCATATCATAACACTTGTGTGCTTGACACATATATAGAACTTATGTGTTTCTTTTCAACCATTAAAAAACCTCAGTGCTTTCAACACCTGTTTTAGTATTATCATTATTATTATTACTATTATTACTATTACTATTACTCACTATTATTGTTATTTGTGTCCAAAGAAGAGCAATGAAGCTGAGGAAGGGCCTGGAGCACAAGTCTTATGAGGAGCGGCTGAGTGAACTGGCGCTCTTTAGCCTGGAGAAGAGGAGGCTGAGGGGAGACCTCATCGCGCTCTACAACTACCTGAAAGGAGGTTGTAGCGAGGTGGGGGTTGGTCTCTTCTCCCAAGTAACTAGCGATAGGACGAGAGGAAATGGCCTCAAGCTGCACCAGGGGAGGTTTAGACTGGACATTAGGAAAAATTTCTTCACTGAAAGGCCTATCAAGCACCGGAACAGGCTGCCCAGGGAAGTGGTTGAGTCACCATCCCTGGAAGTATTTAAAAGACGTGTAGATGAGGCGCTTAGGGACATGGTTTATTGGTGGACTTGGCAGTGTTAGGTTTACGGCTGGACTCTTTTCCAACCTAAATGATTCTATGATTATTACTATTATTATCAAAGATGGCATCCTGGCATCTCATAAACTGGTTCTTCACTAACCTCAGTGATGTACAATCTGATAGTCCCTGACACTTGTGACTTATGCTCTGACTGGATCATTCCTGTCTGCTGTGTGAAAAAATGATATTTATGCTCCAACATCACCATCTTACTTTTAGCTCACCAGTAACATCCTATTAAGGACACTCCAAAATGATTTTCAAATAATGCTGAATCAGCCAACTGTCTTTAACAGCCATTCTTGCAGCAGAGCACGCTTGCATGATGCTAGCAGCCTGCCCTTCTTCCCCCAGTATTTGAAAGAAGGTTGCACAGTTTAGGCCAAACCCCGCTCCCTTTACAGAAGGTGGAAACAAACAAAACCCCATTCAATACCAAAGTGAGAGCAGAGAAATCCAAGCAAGGAGGGGTTAAGTGACAGGAGACCTGACTGCAGCTGGTGCTCACTGAAACATTTGCTTGAAGAGGGAAAAAGAGTGGGGTAGGTGAAATAACGATACAGAAGAGGTTCAGCATGTACCTTAATCCAGTGAAAACAGTATTTGGCCTTTATGAATGCAGAAGGGAGAGGTTCTTTTGTTCTGGAGACCTTTCATAAAGAAACTTATGCCCTTGAAAATAAAGTGGAACTTGCATCTGTGTCCTTCGATATTGACCTCTTTCCATTGCGGATGACAGCAAGCCCTACCTGTTTTGTGTTCTGTAACAGAACTCAATTACATGTAAGGAAAATAGGTCTGTTTTCAAAATTAAATGTATAACCTGGAATAAGAAGCTTTCTGTTCTTTGAGTAGAGAAGGATAATAGACTCTTCTAATGTCCTGTCCCTTGTTGAGGCTACAGTTTAGTAGTGCTGTCTGGTTGGGCTGAACAAAAGGTTAAGCCTCCCTCAGTGTCTCACCGTTCTTGCGAAGAGTGCAAGAATCGGTGCTGCTTTTGGATGAGAAGGTTGCAAATCAGGTGTTACCATAGAATGGATCCTAAGCCTAAACTCTAGAAAAGAGGATCTGCTGATCTGTTTTGCCTCCTGATAACCTGTTTTATTTTCTTCTTATAACATGAATTTATTTTTGCAAGTTTTTTTCTGACTGCATTGTCATACTGTTTGTTCCTAATTCATCGTACTATTTATTCCTAATCAGCTTCATCAACCTTATCATGAATCAGGAATTACTGTTGCATCAGTTTGTGTGGTCCTAATCATAAAGACAGGACTGTGATTAAGTATTTGTCCCTGAGATATGTATAAAGCTGTATTAAGCATCTCAGAGAAGTATATTAATCTTAACTGATTGAAGTGATGGCTCAGCTACCTTGGTCTATCAATGCAACTTTGTTACATTTTTAAATAAAAAAGGATAGCTGCTCTTAGCTGTCCTTTTGTTAGCCATGCAATGATGCTAATTTAAAACTAGTTAAAAATTGTTGTTTCCTTAACAGAAGCTGAACTTTGCTGACCAAAAAAGGTATGTTTTTACCTGCAGGGCTGAACTGGTTAAGAAAAGAAATAAATGGGGAGATGGATGTGGAGCAAACATTTGTTATATCCTCAGATGATGCACTGACTTCTTCTATACCAAAAGTTTCCTAATCTTCATATATACCAGTGTTTAGCAAATTAAATATTTAGTCTTTCAATTGTGGAAGAACATGGGCATAGCGAGTACAACTCATTCCTCTTACACCTGCTGAAAGTTATCTACTGCAAAGGATTAGCTGCTGTATTCAACAATAACGAAGCTCTTGTTTTCAAATAAAGAGGTTAATTGGCTTTGTACAAAATATGCATATATAGCACGTAGGACTAATATTGGTTTTGTGAAGGCTCATTGCAAAGGAATCTAAAATTGTCTTTTATCACCATTTTTACCATAATCTGTCCTTGACCAATAATTAAGCTTACGGAGCCTATGTTAGGATGTCATTACAACTGCCTAACAGGTCATCTGCACCTTCAGTGATTCTGTTGTTACGCTACAAATGTGTTACCAGTTGTAAGCCTTTGCGTTGCTTCTTTTTTTCTGTTTTTTGTCATTGGTGTCATGGCAGAACTGATGACCTTCCACTTGCTTAGACTGTAAGCACAAGTGGCTGTGAACCAGATTCTAATCCTCATGGATATCTAAAGTTTTGGCATCAGTTTAAGAAAGTGGAGGGGGGTCATTATATATCTATGTAAAATCTAAATAAAGACACACAGAGACACAACTGAGAAACATGCACTTGCAACTTCTATTTAATATTACATCGTGATACATATGTGACATTATCCTTTCGGCAAAGATTTTAACAGTTTTGACACTGAGATGGTGGTCTCTGCCTATATGTGTTATCTTTCTACCATAGCTCCGGAGGCACGTAAAAGCTTGGTTTGACAGAGAGTTGGCTGGCACTGTTCTATATTTGTCTGAAAAGACATCCTAGCCTTCTCCGTAGCCAAAAAAGCAACTATATTTACAAAAATACGTCTCTCTCCTGCAAATTTCACCAGTGATCATGGATCTTTCTGGTTCTAAATACTTCAGTTATATTCTCATTTCTTAGATCTGTTCCCAGTATTGCTAACTAAAAGTTTTTGAGAAGTCCTAGTGTAAAAGAAATTTTCTGTCTAATTTTCATCTTAATTGTGATGGTTTTTAGGTTTACCTAATTAACGTACTGTTATGTCTCATCCAACTGCTTTGCTAGATCTGTGTCTTGGAGGAATACTTAGTGAGTAGATTAGTGATGCTTTTTTTATTTTATTTTATTGTTTTTAATTCATTTCAAATAATGTTAGTTTGCTGATGGTAAATAATGTATATTTTCTCAAGTTTGTCTCCAGTGCCATATGATTAATAGTGACAAAGTGTTAATTTTATTTTCTCAGTACATAACAGTATTACTGGAAAAATCTCAAAAAAGTAAAAACTCATTTAAACAGTTGAAGAATGAGCAATGTCAGAGTCCTCCAAGCATTAGATTTGTCACTCGTGATAACCATTCCTTTCTCTCATAGTCTATGGAAATTTCAGAGCAACCTCCACACGTATCATATAAAAGTCCCATGCATTTGTGGAGATTTTGTCATCAGCAAACAATGGGCCAGATCCTCAGTAGATATAGATTCATCATAGCTCCATTTATGCTAATGAAGCTTTACAGCTTACAACAGCCAAAGGTCTGGCCCGTTGCTTCCAAGATGATGATATTTCGCAGTTATTCTGTTTTATAGAATTATTTATTCTAATTTTAATTTGTTGCGTACCTAGATCCATCCTGCTAATAAATAAAAGAGAAAGAAAAGAAGAGATTAAAAATGTTTAAGATTTAAGTAGTGAATGCTGCAGGGCAGGCAATAATGTTTTACAATAACTATGTCATGCTGGTTCCATCCAAGGTTATTAATGAAGTGTGAATGTACATGTTGTTGAAAAGATCTGTATGAACAGCTCGCTCTCTGACTTGGTATGTGGTTGTATTTAAAGGACAACTTAGATAGTATAAACTGAGAGAGACAGTAGCCAAAAACATTTTCTTCAGTCAGTCACAGTGTGTGTAGATATGGTTTAGGCACCCTAGTCCTTCCTTCTGGCAAAACTCCAGTTAACTAGACCTCTCTCCTCTGTTTACCTACAGTCAGGATCCACGTTGGCTGATTGAAGTGAAAAATTCCTGTCTCATGTAAGGCCAGAATTATTTTCACAGCATGAATTTGCTTTTAAAACCATCTTGGAAAAAAAAAAAAGAACTAGATCCAAGTTTTTCTTCTACATGTATCCTCTCTACAAAGACCCTGGAGTTCAATGGTACAAGCACTGAAAGACACTAGGTCAATAAAAAATGTATTAGCAAGCAACTTAACAAGCTTGGTTTATCCTTTAAAAAAATCTTTGCTCTTAGTAAGAAGCACATTATTTCTAAATAAATTAGAACCAGAACACAAAAGGGTATTTACTGCTACCTAAAAAGAGGAAATGAACTGAAAGGGCAATACGCCATACTAAGACTATTTGAATATATGCATTTTTAATGACAGCTCTAAACCAGCAACTATTCAATTAAATACAATCTGTCATGGTGGGGGGGAAAAGGAGGCAATGGCAATCATGCTAAAGAAAGACATTTCACCGTGAATAGTAACTTACCATTGACTTAAAATATGTGTGGGGGGTGTTTAAATAACATTAGACAATTACAGAAATTTAAAAGTTATGAGCTTGTAAGTGGATTTTCTTTCTATTATTCATTCCTTTTCAGGCTGTTTCAGCAGTGCAGAACACACATTTTCCTTTATTTGCCCTGTCATTTCTTGAAGAAATGAAATTTCTTTTCTTGTCTTTGTGGAAGTTAAGCAATAAAGTTATAGTTGCTTACAGTTCACCAAAAATTCTCAAGAAAACAGCTGAGAGCAACTCCTAGCTATCCCAACTCAATGCTATTCAGATATTTAGGACATAATGGTTTTTTGCCTATTCAAAACTCCAGCTGCACTGCACACTTGTACAGTATTATACTGCATAGTGTGGTACATTTTCTTCACATTTTGTTTTCAGTTAGTGCCCACTATATAAACAGTGTTTTTCCACATGAAGAAGAAGTCATAGGCACTTCATAAATGCATACCAATCTAAAAATCAACAAGCAAAGTTTAAAAAAAGGTAGCAGAGGAGTCTAGGGGTAAAAATAAAAGATCATGATGTTCCCTAGAGCTAAGGGCATCGTGTATCTCAAGGAGGATTGTATTATAGGCGCCAAAAGTTATAAATGATTGACATTCAATAGAAAATGGAAGCAGGGAATAGAAACTTTTTTGGGGCATATTCTTTTAAGTACACAACAGTAAAAACCCATCATATCTACTTACCATTTTTCTGCAATTTGCAATGTGTCTGTCATTAGCAAAAACAGCCAGCTTAATCACATTAGACCAAAGCTTTGGGGGGACATTTAAGTCCTCATATCTCTCAAGTGTCCTGATTTAATTGGGACATCCTGAACTTTCATAGTAAATCAGAGTTCCAGCTGTCCCCAAACCAGCAGGCAAATTCTCACTGTCCCTTATTCTCCCCTTATGCTGGCACTTTCCAGAGGGTAAACAGAGGTCTGATAACACATGGACACAGACATGTCAGATGCCACACTATTTAAATACAAAGGCATTTTAAGGTTGGCTACTCGGGCAGAACTGCTTGCGCATATAAATTGCCATTTCCAGTGGATTAAAAGCAAGAAAAATACTGTTTGGATTAAGATACATGCCATTCAATTACACTTTCACTTAAAACAACTCTAGGAGCTGCTGTTTTCCATGCTTTGTGCTTGGAAACAATGCTGATTTAACATGCCAAGTCCATTTACTTTTCTTCTAATTTCGGTGATTATTTGTATGAAACTTACTGGGAATTTTTGACTGACTTTTTTCATTAGAAAGTGCTTAGTCATAGAAATTTGTGCCAAGAAGTATCTGTTTCAATGACAGTTTCTTCAGGAAACATTTCTCAGTTTATAGTGGGGAAGAATATCTGGTCAAGAGTAGAAATTGAGCTTAGAGTAACCAAAAGCACACCAGAAAGTGAGGCCTTAGCGCTCCAAGGGTTCAGTTCTAAGGTTTCTTATATTTTAAAAGAGGACTTCAAGCTACTTGCAGTTTTGAGGTGTTCCTGTCATTTTTCTATGGAATATCATTGGAATACAAAATCTTAAAAAACACACACACATATATATGGATTCATAATTTCAAACATTTTCAGGAATAGAAACCCATTTTACATGCAGCTATAGGTCTGACATGGCTTCTGAAGATTTTTAGCTATAAGATTGGCTTGCGTGTTCAGTGGAAGCCGCTGCGGTCAAGTACTGTCACCTTCTTTTACTACATGCCTCTTGGCAAAAAGCACTTAGAAACCTGGAGCACTTCAGTATAACACGAGCAGTAGAAGATGCAAAGCACAAAGTGGAATAGGAACAAATAGAAATAAATATAGATATTTAATATGGAAACCTAGCCAAGGGGTTTCATCCACTGTTAATACAATGAAGATTCATCCTCTGTGAATGTTCCTGTGACTGATCATATTTCTTTTCCTTTCTGTTATGTTACACCACATGTGGTCATTTTCAACTGCACAAAGAATCAGAGCATCTTTACTTTTTGCTGCCTGCAAATAGGAAGAGCTACAGAAGCTCTGAGAGTGGTGAATCAAGTCACAGATGTTTGGGAAGTGGCCGCCCAGCTCAGTTTGGCTGCACTATTTGTGCAGTGGTTCACAGACTGACATAGTTTGCAGGCTGCAGAGCTAAGTCACCCAGGAGCTGCTGCTTTTTCCTCTCCAGCTGCAGCGGTAAAAACATGTACATTTTCAGAAGAGGTGGTGTTGCTGCCTACAGGGGATCATGCCTCTTTGTAGCCACCTGTGTAGCAGGATGAGGCGACAGCACAGTCACTAACCCTGGAGGAGGGAGCCTGCCCTTGTCACAATTTCCAGCCGCGAGGTCCAGGGCACTCAAAGGATGGGACAGATGAAACAGGGCAGGGAGGAAAGGGGGGCACATTTTTACAGTCACATCCATTAGTACAGTAGTTTTAGATGTAGTACTGAAATCTTGAAAGCAGCTTTTTGACAGCACCAACTGAATATTTACTGCGTATCTAGGGGTAATTCTCGTGCTGAGAACGCTGATCACCATGGGGAAAGCAATGGTTGGGACTCTAAAAATCCCACCCTGAACATGTTGGTCTCATATGAAAGGGGCTAAAACTCTTTTGCTTAGTTTAAAAGATACAATTTCTGTCTCTCAGGAAATAATTCTTCAGTGGATAAATTATTAAAGCAGCTCAGCTTAGGTGGGTATTTAGAAGGCCTTCTCTAGGCAATGAAGAGTCTCCTCTTGATCTGTCTGTAGCTCCATCTGTGGAATTGTTTTCTCTTGTTTTTTTAAGTCTGCTCTTCTTCTGCCACTTTTACTCTTTTGCTAAATGCTTGTACTTGGCCATTTAATTTCCCCTCATAAAGCATTTTAGATTTTTCAGCTCAGGATGTAAGGTTATATCATTCCTTGTGGTTTTTTTATCTTCAGTGATCAACCAGGCACATGTAATATTTGTTGTAGATTATATTGAGTATTCTCTTGCTTCTCATTCTTTCTGTACTAAATATTCAATATAATGATGCACTCTAGTAATTAGCTTAAAGGTAACACAGTACTTACCTATGTTGTATCCATTATTTATGTCTCATTGTGTGATCTAACAGTAGAAAGCTTGTCTCTTTCCTGATGGCCTTTAGTGCTTTTTGTATTGCTGCAAAATTTGACCCCAAATCAGTCATCCTTTTGTTAACCTAAATAACAGTATTTATTTATCTTGCCTGTTAGGATCTAGCTAACTTGGTTCTTTCTGCACTTTGCCCTTTTATCTTTCCCACTTTATTTTTCAGAGTTTTTAACTTAAGTAATACAAGAAATCCTAGTAGCAAAAGTGATAATTGATATATTTGATCATGTTCTCCTTAGCTGTAGGAAAGCATTGAATATAGGGTTGCATTTTCACTGGGAAGTGAAAAAAAACCCCCTACATAAAAAGCTTAGTTCTTCATTTGAATCACATTTTCTTAGATTTCAGTAGCTGGCCAGGAGTATTTCTGAACTGGAAAGAGTACATTTTCAAGATAATGTGGCACATCCCTGACCGTATAGGTCATATTGTATGGCTCCACTTGCAGAAATAAGACTGTGTCACGTGGCTCTCAACTACACAAAATATGGTCTATATTCATACAGAAAGTCAATAGGTTAGAAGTTCAGGATGCATACTTTATGTACAAACCTTGAACTTACTGTTGAATTTAAATGTTTAGATTCACTGAGGATCATTATAGACAGCTACATGATCACCCATCGAATCTTACTAAGAAAGCTGAACCAGGTCCTAATGATCTCCTTCAGATCAATGACTGTCCTTCAAATGCAGTGGATATTAGTAGCTATTTGTCTGTCTTGAAAGAAATCACCTTTGGTAAAGCTCCTGGCTGGATTTCTGTGGAAGTCTTAAACAAAAAAATTGTGTGATTGTGGCAGTTCTTCACATGATGGTACCAGCAGGCTCTATGAAACCTCATGTGCCTCAGTGAATCCTGCCTCTGCTCAGAGAGGGATACTCGTATGCCTTTCCGTGGCTTAATTAGCTTCACGTCATCTCAGTAAATGAAATGTTTTGCAGGATGCAGTAACATCAGTCCTCTTAATGACAAGTGCAGTATGGAGTGTTTCAGCCAGAAATCCATGATGTTGATAGAGAGGTGTTCTTCTTCTTTGTTGGACTTAAATCGTATCCACAAACCATAGCTGAAATGGATTATTCCTGACCTTTCTTAAAAGCTTGATTGATTTTTCTTTATATCAGCATCATCAGGGAAATGTGTATAGCAAGAAACGGTTATTGCTACAATCTAGTTCCAAAACTATGGTTTGGGATCAATTAGTAGGTCATGAAGATTTTCTGGAAGGATATGGCTCAGCACAGCTTCAGAGTAAAGCATACTGTATGTATTCCTAAAGTTTGAGTGCCCTTCTGCTCCCTAGCAATAAAATATCCACTTCACCTGGCCTATGTCAAATAGCTGTTTATGACAGTGGTGCTTTCCTTTACTAAACCTGAAACAATGAAGCTTTTTGGATTTAACAGCCTTCTTTTTTTATTATCATTACCATAAATCTACCTAGAGGAAATGTGGAACCTTTCTTGCTCTTTAGTCTTTTATGACGTTCCCAGTGTAAAAAACAAACAGCAAATATCCTGCAACTTCTTAGTGCTGTTTGCCTGAGAACACAGGACCTGTCCCTGACCAACACAGTAAGATCAGACTTTGAAAATGGATAGAAGAGGGTATTACATTCCAAATTTCCTCTTCCCTTTGAAAGAAAAGAGTATGTTTTTTTCTTCCCCACCAATCCAAGATTATTTGTACAACCATGCTGAAAAATATCATTCAGGCAAGTTACATTATTCACAGGATAGAAGTGACAGTTTTCCTGAGTTCTGTAGGAAGAGTAGGCTTTCATCTGCAGCTTGCTATTTATTTCTACAATGCACACAAGAAACAGCCATCACCAAGCTCTGTGAAGAGTGCCTCAGCATTGTGTACAAGACACACTGAAGGAGAAGCAATTGCTACTGCTTCCTCAGGGAATACGCCACCCTTTACAGGATAAAATCATGTGATATGATAATGATACAGGTTATCTGAGACAGTACCTTTGATGGCTTCTATTAATCTCTTCGGGGTACTAATCTTTAAATCTAATGGTGACAGTCAAGTTTAGGCATGTTCTACAGCAAGGCTTTATTCAGAGTCTCCCTACCTGAAGACATACAAGTGAGAAAGATGCACCATGGACTTGCTACAGCTTCTCAACTTCTCTGTCCCTCCCCCAGCTGCAAACCTTGGTTCCACCCTTCTACTGCAAAGCCCTCAGCAAGAAGGAGTGCCCTTTGGCCGGACAGTAAAATAGCTATCAGGAAGCACAGTCCTTTTGAAAGGATTTTAAGAATTTGGAATTTGCTGCCAAATCTTGGTTGGAATCTACCAGCATTAATACATGCATGCATTGAAAAGCAGAATGGTGATCTAAATGTGGTCATGCACACCAATCAGAGAGCAGTAAGGACACGCTTCTGTTTTGTTTTTTCTCTCCATGATATTCTTCGATCCATACCTGCTGGCAGTGTAATTTCATACAGCATCATCAATATAAATGTATCTGTACTGAGCTGCACTGAGAACTATGTTTTATTTCAATAGTTTTTAGGGACAAAGAGATGGATTGTCTTGATCTTTTGAACAGAAGTTTATTAGAAACCTGCAACAACAAGCCTTTTAGTAAATGCTATTTGGCTCTATGATTCAATGTTTCCATGTCTCACAATGCTTCCACGTTAAATTAACCTGGATATCCAAAGTTTTAATTGCTTCTGATAGGTTATTGTAACTGTTATTAGGCCTTATTTTGCCTGCTTTGCTTTTGTAGAGCAGTATGTCACTCCAAGGATACCTGAAGTGATTTGAAAGGATTTGCTGATGATTCTGTACCACATTTGGAAAATCATGTTACTGAATATCCCTGTGTCTATGTAGTGAATTGTTAAGACCTTTTAAAAAATAGCTGAAAACAAACAAACAAACAGACAAACAAACCAACCCATCACATGCATATCAGATCTGGGTCTTGCTCCCCTTCTTCATTTTTCAAAGTGAAGTGATTGGGTAAACTGAGTGCAAAATGAATGAACTATATTTTTGCTTTGGTCTCACCTTAATTGGCTTTGTCTGTGTGCAAGATGACAGAGAAGGTTTGAGTCATTCAGAATTGTCACTTCTGTAATTAAAAAGAACTGTTACCAAAAGAGTAGATTCATTGTTCAGGCTGGGATTGAATTACAGAACATGTTTAATTATCAGCCCTTCTTTCTAGTTATTTTAATGTATTATTAATTCAGTTTCTCCAAATATCCTTTTCATTTACAGCCATTGATGGAATAAAATGTGACACAATTTGTTTTCTTTTCTCCTAAGTAGATGATGTACTCTAACAAGAGCAGGTCGACATGACCTTAGCTGTAGTTATATCACATGATAACTACAATGGGGCCTTATCAGAATCTCCTACTCTTTTATGTGTTTGAAAATTCCAAAAAAGAAATTAATATGTCTGAGTAGACCTTAACCCTTGATAGCAAAACAATAAAAATACAAATGTAGTTATGACTTGCTAGATAATATCTGTCTGTGATTCTTCCTAGCTGAAGTTGCACATAGGAGAAAAAAAAACTGTCTTCAGTAAAAGGAAGATGAGAAATAAATGCAAGCTGGCAGTTGTTTGAGTAATCATATGACTTTCAAACTACATAGATGTTAGTATTTGATTATCTTGTTGCCATTCAACCTTTTTTGGTTTTTTCATTGTTTTTTCTTCTTTTTTTATGATAATGTGCTTTGAGCAGTCTTTTGAACTGTGATCAATTCCAGTCCTTACTGTTTTTTTGAACTTTAATATTTAGAACTGCCCCAGGCAATCTTAGCATATAACTTGACTAAAATCTCATCTGGTGTAAATCAGTAGGACTGTCTTACCATGAAACCAAATTTTTTATTCCATCCAAAGGGTCTCAAACTAGAGATGGACACACATAATTTGGAAATGGTTTCATGGCACCAGCCACAAAGATAAAATTGGTATCTTTAGATCCAGGGACTGACTATTTTTTGATACCCTCTGATGCAATAGAAAGCTGCACCTTATGGAGATGTCAACGACCATGAGTAATACCTGCTCTGAATGCAGCATTTGGGGAATTACTCATGTTGGTTAAGCACTGACAATCTTTTCTGTGCTATTGATAAAGATGTAGTAAAATAGTCTGCACCCCAAAGATTTTGCACTCAGATGGCTGGATAATTCAACTGTCCTTGAAGACCTGGAGAATTATCTCATCTTAGGAGCTAGCTCCCTGCCCCCCTCCACTGACTGCCATTGATATTAGCCATCTCACTGAAAAAGAGTAGTATATAACCAATGCACCCATAGGTCTCCTTTCTTTCTAATTCTGATGGAATAGTTGAACATCTACATATCCAATCGCTCACCCTTGCTTACTCACAGGGCTAAAAGAGTGTTCAGCTGATTTAGGAATGGAAAGAATAGGGTCCAGATTTATAAAGATACAGAGATAACTCTGCAGTAGCCACAGAGATAAGCACCTTGGTAGATCAGATGTAAGCCTTTAAATCTCAGGTAAAAGATGCTGGTGTTAAATGGCATGGTGTGCACTGGTTCATAGTATTTATTAAGAGTCTGTGAAACTTGTAGCATTCTGTTGGTACCTGAAACAACTTAAACCTATGCATGGCTTTTTAGCATAATCACAAGCAGTGCTCTTTGGAACCACACATGACAGCAAGTATCTGCCATTTTCAAGTATCCAAGCAACAAAGGTGCTGTAATGTGAAATATCTTGTTTTGTCATTCTCCTTCATGCGGACCAGCACATATTCGGAAAGACCGTTGACCTGAGTGAGAACTACTTGGCGTGAGAGTTCAAAAAATCTATCCCAAAATGAGTATGTCCTGGACATTGCCAGTTTTGTAGAGCAATATTACTACTTGTTCCTATCGTGTTTTTCAAAATGAGTCTTACTGTGATATTTAAAGGCCTCATCTGTGATCAGAACTCTATCCAGGTTCTTGCTGCCTGAACACTGAGGATTAAATATAAACTTGTAGCGCCACTTGAGATATCCAAAGATATCCAAGACTTCCTGGCAGATATGAGAGAGGACCTACAGGAGACTTGCATCTTTCTAGATGGAAGACAAGAAGGGTAACTTCAGGCAACCCCAGGAAATGTTAGAGAGCAGTGGATTCTATTTTTCTTTTGAGACCGCAATTTGTTATTAATCTTGTCTTTGACTCTACGCATTTGGGGAATACCAAGGATTTGAAGTGACTGATTTTGCTTCCTTGGCTGTGAAGAAAATACTGCAATAGGTTCTTTTGTAAAGCTGCTACTAGACTCTTTTCCTAATATAGAGTCTAAGAATATTTTTTTAATATGCCAAGTTTGGTCTTGAAGAACTTTAAATATGGTGCTCATGACAAGGAAAAGGAGGAGCTAGAAGAACAGATAAGTGTTATTACGAGAATTAGTGAGGATTTTCCTCTTTCTTCTACCTTCTGGAGAACGTACGCACAAGACTTTGCCCTATCCCAACTGATGACCTGAAACATAGGCTTTCAGGTATATGGAGGTACAATGGAACATGAGAAAGAATGAGAGAGGATTGCTTAGGTATAAAATATCAGTCACACCTAATCAGTGAATACCAAAGCCTACAACGACTGTCCAATGAAGCCTCACAATTTCTGGAGTCCCATGGCCAGAAAGATTACTTCTATCCTAGTTTCCTGGCACTGAGGCTAACTAGCACAGAATGGCCTGTCTGTATTACTATACTCTCATAGTCTTCAAAGCAGGATGGCTGCATTTACACTGTGATATCAGTGAGATATGGCAGTCCGTAATACAAACTGTCCCACACTAACCCTCAGAATCTGCCTGGGAACAGTGTAAGCAGGCCCAGAACAAAATCAAGCCACATTCAAACTATTTAACTTTATAGGCAATTGAGTTTCAGTGCCCAGGCACTACTTAAATTACTAATCTAGATATAGCCAAAGAGAATCATTGAATCAAATTACATGTAGGGTTTTTTGCCTGCGTTTTTAAAAAATTCAAGCATTTTTAATCCACAGCACAGTACTGGTATAACTTCTCAGTAGAATACAAACCAAATTGGTCACACTTTGTGATTTTCATGCATTGAAATCCAGTACTGTTTTTGCTATAGCAATAAAAAATAGAAAAAAGAATCCCAGTAAAACTGGCTGTATTTCAGCAAGTGCATATGCTTAGATATAAATCTACAAAGCAAAGCTGTCGTTTCCTGATGTAAAATCTCTTTATTTTTTCATTATGCACCACTGAGCCCTTATTCATTGTAAAGCAAGTAAAAGATCACCCTCAAGCCTAGGATAGGAAAGTGTTTAAGATCTGAGACATCTTACAGATGGTCTTGAAGACTCAGATACTTCCTTTGCATCTATTAGAATGGAGAGATACTCTGCATTGCTAGGTTATTGTTGAGCTGAGCTGATGTTAATGATTTATGCTGTTCCTGACACCATGTAAGATACTAAACAATTTAAACAAACAAAAAAAAAGGAGCAGTGCCTTAATGCTTAAATATTTTTTGCATTGAATCCACCTTTGAATTAGGAAGGGCTGAAATGAGAATAAGAGAGAAAAAAATAACTCTTGTGAAGTCCAGAAAATTTTGAATTAGAGATTCTCTTTGGGAATAAAATCTGAGATTAGCATTTAAATGCTAAGTGCTGTATCCTTTTAAACACTCAGTTTTGCTTCTGGTCTTAAGCAACTGATGTAATCAGACATACTACTATATCCACTAAGTTCATTCAGGCAAAAATTCTTGCTTCCTTCCAGTTTGTCTGACTGTGCCTGTTGTTCTCATGCTGCCATTCGACTGTCTTTTCTTCATCCTCCCTACTTAAGCGAAGACTGATGGTATTTTAAATAAATGTTGATTCTCTATGATGGCTACTTTATATTAAGCCCAGCAACTGACTCAGTGCCCAGACAAGGTCCAGACACAGCCCCACCCCAAACGTGCCAGCTTATTTTCTCCATTTGTTATGTTGAAGGAAGTAGACAGTCTTACTTCTCTGTTTTGCAGATACAGAACTGCAGAAAATATGTAGACAAAAGCTCACTTTACCAGCTTAATTCCTTTCCTAGCTGTCCATTTCCCTGTGTGCATCAAAGCTATCAGACACAACGATGTGATGGACATGTCAGTAGAACTTGTTTCCCCCATGCACAACTCAGCCAGCTTACATGTAACGCTGGCAGTGATGGCTGCCTTCCCAAGCTGGCTGAGGTGGAGGCATGATAGGACTTTCACTTATGTCAAAGGAAGAGAGGAAAATATCTACACTTACAGTGCCTTAGTTGTTAAAAAGATGTGGAAGCTGTGAGCGTGCCTGTGCCACTGAGACCCCACGGCAGTGTACCCACTGCAATGTAAAGCCTGGGGAAAAGTACAGGAGGACTGTTTGGAGATGCTGATGAATGTTATGGTGTGGAAATTCAGTCATAAGAACTAATGACTGTCTCACTGACAGTAAAATTCTGAAATTTAAGGGCATTATTTCACGTTTATTACAGAAGATCCAAACAATAAATTATTACCCCTAGTTTTTAGAATGAGCATCTCTCTTCCTGATAAATGAATAGCTCTTTGAGGTTTATGCACCTTTTCATACTTATCATTATAGTAGGGGTCATAAAAAGGGATTGCAGTGGCAGTGTGCTTTAGATGTTAAATATTTATTAAAAAAAAGCTTTGTACAATTCTGTGTGCACTCACCTTTTAGGGAAAAAAATGTCATTTTTATATACAGCTTCACTGCCAATGTAAACTATGGATCACCTACTCTTCCAGTTCATGTGAGCCTAGTTTCCCTGATATGAAAGAAACAATTCTAACCTATGGCAGCCGAGGATCTGGCCTGGTCCATTTGATCCATGAAGTAATGAATTTCTTATTGTTCAGGGGCTGTATTTGTTTCTGGTTTTGCATCACAGTCTTTGGAACCCTCCGCGTTTACCGCTGGTCTCTCTTTTGTCTTCCCTTTAGATTCTGGCCTTTCAATTCTGCTTCCTGTACTAATACAAGTCTTTATGTCATTGAAAATTAACAATACCAAAGCAGTGCCCTGCCAGAGTAGAGCAGATCAATGACCCAGGAGCAGCATGTTCCAGCTCAATGGTGCACAAGTCATTTTAACTTCCACTCTCCAGTGCTCAGCCTCCAAAGGAGCAACCCTTTTGCCCGGTATATTAACTTCTGGAAACTCCTTGTTAATCACTGTGGCTGCAGTTCCTGCTCTGAATTTTCTGCTAAGACCTGAGTGCAGCTTCTCATCAGGCTAAAACACTCTTCTTTTGTCTTTCTTTCCATCTCGTCATGTGCTGTCAGTCAAATTAGCAGCACTGTGTTCTGTGTACAGAACACCACAGATTAGCTGTGGTGTTCTGTACAGTGGTACTGTGATGTAGAGCTGACAGTTATGTTTACCTCATGAAAACCAAATAAACTATTAGAAAATAAAAAGTCTTAGAGTGTAAACTGGCACTGTTTCACTATCAGGACAAATCTTATATTAATTAAAAAAAATGGAAAAAAAGGCATACATACAATGATCTCCAAAACATGGAGAAAAATAGTATCGCTAGAGAGAATAGCATTGTCAAAATTTTTCTTTGCTGATCTTCCTAGAAAGACTATAGTCTTCAAATATAATGTTAGAAGAATGGCATATCTAAAGGGAGCAATTAACAGTCTGCATGCAGACCTGCACTGGAGTTATCCATGAGACTAAGATTAGAGTGATCCCCGGACCTAGAGGGTGCAGGATCTTCCCATGACTTTGGAATTACCACATAGCAGTTTGGCACACGGGTTCAGGGGACTTGGTTTGGAGCTGCGCCTTCCTTTGCGGTCAGCCCCAGAGTCTGCCTCCTTTCATCAGGCAATTCACGGAGATGTGGGGCGTGAATGCAGAAGCAGTTTAACCACTGAGGCAGGAACTTTTCAGCTTGGATATTTCAAACTGTATTTTTGCCTACAAAAAAGGAAGTTATTATGGATTTGGTCCAGGGAGATGTTTCAACCTTTTTCTCAACAAAAAATTTCTTTATATGATACTGGTGGGATTTATCATCATAAGAAGTAGCAACTGGGGCTCTAGAGAAAGACATAATGCTGTTTCATGGAGGATTTGGATATTTTGAAATTTGATCTTGCTCCAAGTCAGAAGGAAACCAAGAGTATTTAAGTTTTCATGAAAGAAAAGGGAAACCTAATGCCAGGAGAGTCTGTAAAAGCTCTGGCATCCTCATGTTGAAGCTGACCCACAAGAAATGGCACAGCTTTCCACCTCATCTTTGCTGAGCTGGAATATTCGTCTCAAGCATTAACAAAATAACAAGATAAGAGAATTCCAAGGGGGAAAAGTTGTCTATAGGAATTTATTGACCACAGTGCGAACACAGCTTTTCACTGAAATCACAAGATACTAAGTCTTTCCCTCAAGGGAAATTAGAGCTTTTCACACATTCTTCACTGGGGTGCTGAAAGAGGCAGGAGAAACAGAGGACTATCACATCTATAAATAGCTGAATTGAAAAAAAACAATGCTCAACAACGCATAGTTTAGAGACATGTTATCTTTCTTCCACTTTAGTGGCCTCATTTCCAGCCACGGACGCTCGGCCTGAACGGCCAGGCGGCACAGGCGTACCGCGTGGCACGAGGCGTGGTTGTCGCCCTGGTCCTCGCCAGCCTCCCTGTCCCAGGAAAACTCAGTCAAATTTATTGTCATAGCATGAAGCAGCCACATTGTTTCACCAGGATGTGGATCTTTTACAATAGATTTCTAATCAGGATCT
>NW_009218744.1:48178-56989 GCF_000690835.1 Fulmarus glacialis
CAGCAAAGCTCCAGTGTGGAGGGGCTGTGGGGCCGCAGGGTGGTGCGGTGTCCTCCCTCCCCCCACCAGCCCTGTCCCGCAGCCCCCCGTGAGGTGAGCTGGGCCGGGCCAGGGACCGTGACCAAGGTTGCCCACAGCCCGGCCATCCCCTGGCCTGGGGAAAGGGCTGCAGCAGGCAAGGCCCCAGGGCTGGCAGCAGCCCCCGAGAGGGCCTCTCCCCAGCTACTCCCTCGCAGCTGCTGGAGCCATCGCTGAGGCTGCGCCCGCCACTGCAGGGCTGCCTCCCCGGGCACCGTGGGGCGAAGGGCCTGGACAAAGGCAATGCCCTGGCATTCTCCTTTCAGCTGCCAGACCGGCTCTAAAGCGGGTCTTAAATCCCCGGGTGACGATCAACAGGACTGAGCGGGGATGTTTGCCTTCACCAAGGCTGTATCACTGACAGAGCCAGGCGGGTTTCACAGCGGGGGCAGTTCACGGTAACTTTGGCTAACGTGGTGCACACCGAGCTCCCTGAAGCAGGCTGGGGCGGCGGCCCTGTCCCCAGCTGGGCAGCAGCAAGCTGGTGGGAGCGGGGGTGGTTTGGGCACCAGCAGGGTTGGCCCGCTGGCAGGAACGGGGTGTCTGTGGTGCCTGGATCAGCTGGTGGCACCTTCCCTCACAGCCGGGGAAAGGGGCCGGGTTTGCTCTGCCCCGGGGAGAGCCTTCCAATGCCCCTGGAAGTGCCGCAGCCCATGGCGGTTCCTGTGGAGAAACCACAAAACCAACCGAGGACAAAGAAATCCATCATTAGCTTCAGATTGAGAATAAATAATACTAATAATATGTAAAGAGCATCAGCTGGATGTGGAAACGAACTGTCACTTCACTATGAAGGATGCCCTTGCATATACAAGAGCATAATTCACAACAATATCCTTAAAAAGATAGCAAGAATTTAAATGCATGTGTATGCTTGGGTATTTAATGCACCATGCAGGCATCATATTTCTTTCATATTTTAAACACAAATCATAGCATCTTCTTTAATGAGCTGAGATCCATGGCAATGATGAATTTTTATGGCAAATAGCACTACTGTGCCATGCTTCTTCATTAAAGCCCTGATTCAGCAAAGCGTTTAAGCATATGCTTAACTGTAAGCATCTGAGTAATCCCCAAACTTTCTGGTGCCGTTCACATGCTTAATATTCACTAGATCCATAAGGAATTTGCTTGAATTGGGTCATACATACCAAATATAACAACCCTGTATATACAGGATATCCTGCCTAAAACAACTGCTTAAAATGTTAGATGCTTCACTAGCTCTGCATTAGTAATTTTAATTTTCACTGCCTCTTTGATTTGTGAAGAATGAATGTGTATGCACACGTGAACTCAAGACCTGAAAAAATGATGAAGGTAAAAAAAATAAAGGCACATTGTGGGTTCAGGACATCTATAATAAACCTGAGCTTCATCAGCATTTCTAAGTTTTTTAACCAAGAAATATTGATTCATGTTTATTATATTTTATGGCACTTTACAACAATTTATAACACTTACATTAAGGAATAGATGGGCCAGGATAAAAGCCAATATGGGTATGAAAAAGATGAAGTGCTGTCAGGAATAGCAACTTTCAAGTGTCAGGTACAGCCCTTGTTTTTACACTTTCTCTCTCCTAATTAATATATGATGGAAGGGTTTAATGATTAATTTTAAAATACAAATTCTAGAAAAAGACATGCTGTAGAATGGCCACCTCAAAAAAATCTTACCAATGATATTGTTTCAATATAAAGCCAAATGTAAAATGTCCTCAAGGCATCTGTAACTGAAGAATGAAGCTGTAATAATTATTGTGCAGAACCACTGTTGAAAATGTTCAAGAAACATGAGCTTAGGTTTCAAAGACGAACTAACCACTTAAAATTTTTTTTCCACCAGAGCTGATCATCTTAGAAATCAAGAGCAATTAGTTAGAAAACCAGTTTTGTGCACAAAATCCCTTGTTGCTACGTTACCATAGATATTTATACGAGAGAGAGTCTCCCAGTGTGAGCCAAATCTGTTCATGTAAATATTCATAAGCCAGGTAAAACAAAGAAGTAACTAGGAATATACGGAGTCTTCACCAGGTGTTTCCTTCGCTCTGTACAATTATCTAATCCAACTGCTCTAGGACCAGCAGTCAGACCCATTCATTTATGAGCTAAATGATGGGGATTTCTTCTTCTATCATCCCAGATGGCGGGCGTGGTGCAGGTTCTCAGCAGTTCTGGAAGTGCTGAAGGATCCTGTGAAACTGAAATACAGATTGAGTCTGCTTTGTAAGTCTGCCCACGGCACAACAAATTGAAGAAATTGCAAGGTATAGGCAATGCTTCAAAAATGGATGCAGTACATCACCGTCTAATTTTGTGTGCTTCTGCTATCCCCCATTCTTAAACGGAGAATTCACTCTCTGTGAGAGAGGCACTGTGATAATCCCAAGGTAATTAGACAGCAAAAAAAGGTATTTGCTGTTCCAGTTTGGAATAGTAGATTGGTTACTGCAGATGTTAGAAAAAGCTTGTAAATGGTGAGAGCCAAATCTGTAGCATATGGTGTCTGCTCCTCACTTCCCAAGATTGCTAAATTCATTCTTTGACATTCCTTGATTTGCTCTCTCTAGGGACACTGGATTTTTCCTTTGAGCTTTGCCCATCTATTTGTCCATTTCCTGTGGCTACTTGTGCCCTTTCTTCATCCTCGCCCACCTTTCTGGAGGCCCATAGGGAAAAAGATATGAATGTCAGGCATTTTTCAATTTGGAAAATGCTAAACAAACTGGAGCCTTATAGGCTTGTTACCTTATGAAGACAGCCTATGCTTTACATATGTAAATGTACAACAAAATGATAAAGAAATTGTGTACATTTGGTTCACATGATTCATTAGTTTGACAGCATATATTCTGGGAGCATGCTATATTTTCAGTGTCATCAGACATGAAACAACAGTGTGCTTTGAACTAATGCATTAGATTGGTACAGTGATAGAAAATCAGCTGAACACAACAAATGTAAAATAGAAGACAGGGGATCTAGTAAAAGAGAAGACATGAGATCCACTAATAGCCATCTGACATGGGGAGCCATGTGGATTGTGTTTTGATGGAAACTGAACAGTGTCCTTTATATTGCTACAGTGCCTGGCTCTCTATTTCCTCACCTTTCTGTCATCCTTCTAGTCATCACTGCAATAAGTTTAGCTAGGGAGCGTATTTCATATCTTCTTCTTAGTTGTGATGATGGCTGGGACCTAATGTTTAGCAGGGTGTATGAGCAAACATCTATCTCACAGTCTATAACAGCACAAAGTCTATCTTAAGCGAGACATCTCACACATTTTACACCATCAATCAGCAGCATATAAATACCAGCATATAAATTCTAGCTTATATACTTGAATGTACTACCAAAAGCTGGCTTTAAAATTATTATTGTAATGCAACTTTGGGTCCTAGTCCTACAGCCTGATCATGGTATCCAGGAGTCTTGCATCTGTTCATGGCTGTATTCTTTTTTCTCAGTCATAGCTGTTCAGTGGTCCACCTACATGGAGCAGAATGTAAGACTGGGGCCCAAATTTATGCACCATCTGCCCTTGGTGTTGCGTGCCAACTTTTATAAAAATCAATCACTTTATCTCTCTGAAGAGCTCCCACATGAAAAATGCCCCCATGTAAGTTTGGAACTTACAATGCAACATTATTTTTTTTTAAATGATCTATTTTTACTGGTTTTTTTTTTTCTTGTACTAGTATTCAGTATGACATTATTTTGGGTGGAAGATGGCAACTCAGCCTAAGGCATGACAAAATAGCCAGAAACACAGCACCTGCTGTGCCCCGTTGCTTTAATATTGTACTGTTTAATAAGAAAATGACCCCAAGTGCTTGGATGACAACTCCAAAATGGACCATAAATATTCTGTACATAAGGAAAAGCTGAAAGCTAAAGTACACTGCATAATATTGCTATGGTGCAAAAGGGAATAGGAATACATTCAATTTGCCTAAGTATCTAGTAGTGACAGCCACTAACATTTGTTTAGGAGAAACACCAAGTGGATGTCTGTTTGCTAATAAATGAATGAAAAGAAATATGGATTACTGTGCAAATGGACATTAGAGGAGCACAGATTTTGGTTTGATGTATAAGACATATAAAGAACCCAATTCTGGGCGCTGCTAAGTGATTCTTGCAAAATGCTGAGCCCCTGCTAATTTCAGTAGGAGTTGAGCAAACTCAGCACCTGGCAAGGATGGGTCTGTCTATATTTAAATACGGAATGAACACTCATCCAAGTGGATTCACTTATGATAAACTGATGCAGCCTAGAAATTACATGTTTGGTTAAATTGGGGTAATCACAAAGAGGGAGACGCTTAAATAAGCAGTGATAATTGGTACAACAATGTCTGTTTCCTCCTTCTGATCTTGGGTCCTCCCTGAGGATTCTCTCCTAGCCTGCATTAATTAAGAGAAAGCATGTGACATTTCTTGCAGCCTTTGACACCAGTATGACCTTTCTCTAGGTTGCTCATGAACTCCTGCTGACATCAAACATGCTTTTTACTGTACAGGACCCTTTATCCACCAGACATTCATAAACAATACTGAATAATATTCCTGACCAATTATTAAAATGCACAAAAAAAGTTACGCTGTTATGACAGGTGACTGAATAGTTCATAGGGAATAATTTGTTTGACGAACGGGAGCTTTTATTTCGGTGATTCAAGCACTTTTTAAAAAATGTATTCCTCACTTGAAATCGTGTGTTCAGTTGCTGCAAATAAGTATTGGTTGTTAGATTGTTCTCAAGGCTTCTGTCATGAGTGGTTGGCATTTAAACCTGCTGGACAGAAGGGCCAGGGGTCCTGGTTTTGCTTCCTGAGTGGATATGTGTAACTCTTTAGTTAGCTCAATCTAGCTGAATCTAGCTGAATCTAGCTCATTGTGTAAAAGTAGGCTCACTTTGCTGTTCTTTCATTCTTTCCAAAATTTTTGCAAAAACATTAAAAATAATAATTTCAGGTTCTGCTAAGGTGTTAGGGAACTTGTCTCCTAGAACATTAAGGGAAATTAAATACAGAAAGAGCACAGATGTAGACAAGACAGATGGAACATTCATCTTTTTTCCCAAATATCTACAGAGCAGTTTCTGATATGTTCGCCTCCGTTTAATCAGTCACGTTCTCAACATTTTATTACTCCGAGAGTTTGAAAGAGCACGGTGTTGCACGTTAGGAGATATTCCCAGAACTTTAAACTCCCACCAAAATTACAAGTGGAATTTCCATTATTTGACCAAAAAAAACCTAGCAGCTGAGCAAAAGCAGGTATGTATGTAACTGCATACCTAAGTGCTCCCTCAGAGTATCTGTGTAGCCAGCAAACACAAGGCACTGGCATCTGGTGTGGGAACATGAGGCCTTAGCGTGGGCAAATTGGAACGGGCCATGTGAGGCCGAAGTTCATGTTGCTTGTGCTGGTGACTCTCTGTGAGACACCTTGACTCCAGGTTATCTCTGAAAGGTACACATGCTGTTTGGTACATGTTCCCAGTACGCCAGAGATTAAAAAACAAAGTGTGGTGAGAGATGCATGAGAGAGGCAGCATTAAGCTACACTCAGGGATATCCTCTTTGCAAATATATGTCTTCTGGCTCGATGTAGAAAATGTCCTGTCCAGTAATGGGTGGTATCACAGAGAGAAGCAACACTAAATACCTGTTGATAAAACAGGAATGAAAGCAGTCAGTTAAGACATTGCCACTTCTGCTTGACTTTGCTTTTAATTCTGTACATGCTGGCCCCTGCAACAAACAGCTTTCCATAAACTGTACTTCATCCTGATCAAACGCCTCCCTACAGTGATTTGCAGTGCATTTACGGTGCAATTATCCTTCCCTGTCATTCTTGTTTGTGCTAGCTGAATGTGTCAAGTCAGTTTTAAGTAAAGCCAGAGAGGAATATGGGTAAGGTTGGAGTCAATTCCAGTTCCCAGAGATCTTTCCCATATCCTCTGAGCTCTGTCTTGGAGCCATCCTCAGTGTGGTTCCTGCAACGCTGTGGCGCAGAGCCTCATTGTAAGAGAACTTCATGCAATGCCATTGCAGGGAGGAGTAGGTACATTACAACTCTGCACAAATATGCAAGTGTAGGAATGTCCCGCTGCCAAAGGACAGAGGTCCCAACTGCAACATGAGGTAGCCCTGGGTCACAGTCTGGACTCTTGCCCTCACAAGTAGTGCTGCTGAGGAAGGCGCATGAGTCTGTGTAGCTGTGGAACCCCAGTTAGAACATCCAAAACACCTAGAGAAAATATCTCCTGCCATCATTTCTGTATGTGTTTGGTTTTTGTTCCATGCCAGTATCTTTTCTAAAATCATTTCCCTATCACATTCTCTGATGTTCGATTTTACATTGCTGGCACTGTAAATACTTTCTGGCATATCAGTCAGGCTGTTTGGGTGAGTCACTGTAACAAAATGGCTATGTCACAGGCATCTGATATCCCTCTTGCAGTGTATTGCTGTTCCAATGAATGCACCAGCAGGAGAAATCTGTGTGGGTGGTATCCACACCGCCCTTTTACCTCTGTTTTCTCCTCTGTGGGCTTCGCTCCTGATCCACGGCATTCCAGCTCTGGGCATCATTATTCCTCATTGCACGCCTGCTTGCCTGAATGTAGCTGCTTTATTTTAGCATCACTGGTATGTACTCTCACTTGCTTCCCATTCAGCTTGCCTTTAACAACTCCAGTATATGCAGACTCTTCTGTGTCAGTGCCTTTCATCCCAAACAACTCCACCTTCTTGACTGTTGGTTTCTTTTTGGTTTTTTTTTTTTCTTTTTGTAGGAGATGGCAGCTCACTTGTGTTAGGAGAGAACTCCTCTAGTTCCATTACTACATGGTATAAAGCCTGTTCAACAAGCCCTTTCTAGATTCAAACACAGATAGCTGGTATCTCCATCTTTGCTGGAAATCAACTGACACAAACAAATCCTCAAAGGAAGATGTTAATGAGATTTGAGCTGAAAGGTTCTTCTTTGGACCTATGCACATTTGTTGGTATGTATTGTCACAAAAGCTGTGTGGTCACAAAGAGCCATTGATGAGCCTGGTACAGCCATTTGGTCACCTATTTTACTGTTATCTTCATTCTCAGGGATTAAAAAAAACATTTTCTTGGCCATTTTAAAATTACACAAGTACAAAAAAGTATATGCTGAGTGGTTTAAAAGCATTCTTTTTAAATCATATATAAATTAAAAGCTGCTTAATTTAAAAATGTATCTTTGGCTGAGGTACTTAATGTTGAAAAGTGGTTACTCAGCATGTAAAGTACCATAAGTACTTTTCATAAGAAATTTTATGACATAACAAATTTTTAAAAATGGTTATTTACACAGTAGTTCCTGATGGCTTGCCATTACAGTTTATCAGATCAATAATCAATGTTCTTAAAAGTCACTTAATTCAAATTTATGTAATCCACATTATAAAAAAGATCAGGTAATGTATATTTACAGCAGAAAGCTTAATAGCTCCTTTAAAACTGTTAAGGTCCTCTACTTGCAGTCTTGAGCACTTCTATGAAGGATTTTTCCATTATTTAAATCTCTTAAAACCCAAAGAAATTAATGCCACCAAACTTCACTGAGCTGGTGACAAGTTGTCTACGATGAAAAGCACTTTTGACAAGTTTTTGAATGGTGGGGGGTGGTGGTATGACACAGATTTACCTTTAAGAATATGTCAGATTGAAAGATGTGGCTTTATAGCTTTTTTGGTTTCCTCTAACTCCTCTGTACTGGAGTGCTGGGTCACAATTGCTGGGTTTTCAGTTGTATGGTTTCATGGACTGTGCTTTGTTCGTCAACTGTATTTTAATTAATGGCAAGAATGTCTACTGCCCAACTAGGTATTCTTTGAAGTTTTAAATTAAAATACCTTAGATATTTGGCTTAATAACAGTTTAGTGCCTTAAAATTACAGACTTCATGTTTATACTACAAGCTCTGTCATGCTACAATTGAATATGCCCATTAGCATGAGTGGAGCAGGACTTACTTCAAGAGAGATTCTTTTCCCACTGAGGGCTTGATCCTGAAATCTGCAGTCATGAGAAAGCAATCCTATTTGATTTTAGTGGGTTTGAGTAGGTGACTAATGATATTTGTGGGGACACTGAAGGGTCAGGTCTTGTTTTGGTTGCTGTTTAAATGTCAGCACTTGTCAACAGTTATCACAGCAGTATTAGGGACCTGTACTTCTTTTTCCTTACAATAAGGATACCATATATCACACATGATGATGGTTAGCAAATGTTGACTTCTGCTCTATCCTTTGAAATGTTTATTGAGGTCTGAGACTGTAGGAACCTAACAGTTCATTTAAATGTGCAGCAGTCACAGCTGTGCCAATTTGATGTTTGCTAACATCGTGCTGTTGAATTTTCAAATGTGCAAAAATGAAGAAGGAAAACCAGAAAAAAAGCATATTTTTTTTTTTTCCCAGTATCAACTGAAATTGTCACTGTGGACAAGTCTATAGTGAAGATGTTCAGGCATATACTGAGAAGCAGATCTTATACAGCCTCAGCATGGTTTTCTGTTCAATTTAAGCTGAAGCCAGCCGTGCAGAAAGAGGAAGAGTTGCCTTGTCTCAGCCCAGGCCCTGTGTCCCCACAGTTCACACGGCTCTAGGAATGCTTTGGCCACAAAATGAGTTTGGTCAGCTGATCTGACTGCAAACTGATTAGGGAAAGCGGTG
>NW_009218744.1:57020-87911 GCF_000690835.1 Fulmarus glacialis
GGTGAGAGAAGACAAAAGTGGGAAATGCTTTTGTAACAGAGATGCCCTTTTTGGGGACTGCTGAGAAAATGGAAGTAAGTTGTAAAAGCAGAGAGGGTAGAAGAAAAAGAGAAGGGAACAGACACTGCTTGATCTATAGGGGAAGTCAAGTGTAAGAAAGAGACCTTAACTTGCTGTTGATTCAGATTCAGGAATTACTTCAGAAGGGTTAGGAAATTTAATCGATAGTGTGCGCAAGTGCCATATTTTCATGTGTTTGTATGTTTCTTGAGTCAATTAAGGCAAACTGATGTAAGATACAATTGGAGTTTAGAACCCTTCAAAGGTCATATTTCTGTTTGTTTCTGTTGCCATATGTCCCGGAAGAATGGACTATAATCCTAGTTTACCCTGGGTAAATACGGTTGTGGGGCCTAAAAATATATGAGCTCTGTAGTCCAGTTCTTCTGCAGGTGTTATATGTCCATACTGAGAATGACACCAATGAAGTGAGGGTGAAAGAGAGTGAGGATGTAAAGAGAAGGTGGAAAAGGGTGATGCCACCAAGTCAGGTTAAGACTAGAGAGCATCTGAATCCCTTGCTCTGAGAGTACAGGTGGGGTGTACCCCCTGCTGGAAATCTTCCCAGGGAAGTGACTGGAACTTTAAGAGACAGAAAGAAAAAAAAAAACAAAACAGAACAAATCCCTGGCTTCAGGAAAACTGTCTCCAAGTAGTGTTTGACTGCTTGGATCCCACTCTCTATACAGAGCAACTGTTTCCCCCATAGTCATTTGTATAATTATAACCTTGCTTCTCCTTTCACCTTCAGAGTGGGAGGTTTTGTAATTCTTGCTAATTTCAGACAGATCTCCCACTGTTTCATGAGGAACACTTTATATAACACAAGAATTTCTGTGTGGCTAATGTTTTTAAAGCTGTGTTTGAATTTTTCATGGATGATAGGTTATTTTCTTTCCTTCAGTAGTTGAAATTAAACCAAAGATTTTGTGCTGCTCACAGTTTAAAAATTTGGCCATTTCAGGTAGCAGATGTGACAGGGCCTGGGCCTAGCGGGAGCTTTACTGGTGGCTTTGTTTAAGTTGACATTGTCTGGGTGGTCAGTGCTTGAACCAGTGAATTATTAAGCAAACCTCAGTTCCAGCAAAGATAGTGGGAGCTGAGACAGTCACAGTGTGCGCAGTGGCATGCAGCAGTTTAGTATAGCGATATCCAGGCTAATTCAGATACCAGGGAAGTAGAAGTGAATCAGCATGCTCTGATATTTCTGGGATAATGCTCAGCTAAGAAGCACAAGGTGTCCACAGTAACTCAGGTATCTCTGCGTACTGCATCATATAAACTTACTCTCAGGTTCAAGCAGGACATGCTCAGCAAAGTCAGGTCATAGGTGTGTATGTATGCTTTCACTGTAAAAACAAAGCGTAAGTGCTGATAGTTGTCTGGTTTTACTTCTTCGTTACAACCAGGCTGTAGTTTCTTGTCTAGTTCTTTCCTTCTCCAGCAATGCTTTAAAACTTTTGTTTGTCTTCCCTGCTTTGGCTGCACTTTATCAGTGTTTGAATGAAGATGACATCCAGGAAATCCTTCTCTTGTACTGCCAGTTTGCCAGAGGCTGAAACCAGCTTTCTGGTATGATATCAGTAAAACCTGTAATTGGAGAAAAGGTACTGAAAATGACATTTTTACACTTCGTGAACAAAAAAAGATATGAAGAGGTAGGCAGAAAACAGTCAAGTGCACTATGAATCACTGAAAAAAAATGCAAACAAATTCCTTAATGACAGAGTTCTCACTGACAAATTCTGTTTGGTTTTGCCTCTACAGTTGTCTGTGCTAATGACAAGCAACTCTGCTTGGAACTTATTTGCATAAAGTATTATACAGTGCACACTGTGTATGAGTGGATGAGAGAAAGAAAGCAAGGCTACCCTGAGACTGTATCCCCATGACAACCCCATTCAATGAATTACTAAGAATCAAGAGAATATTGAACAAAAAGTCCTCTCCAGTACAGCTAGTGGAGCAGCAGTGTGGACATTGTCACGTGGCATTACTATGGTCAGCAGGGAAGAAAGATTTAAAACAGACTCATGGGTGGGATTAGTCTGATTAAATGTAGATATCTACCTCCAAGTTAATCAACTTTGGCTCCACTTAGCAGGGGGAAAAACATGAGTCTTCATTTGGTCAGATGAATTTCCCATTAAAGAAAATTATAAGGGGAGCCTTTAGTGGTTGGTTCAGATTTAAACATTTGCACTAGAGATACCTAAAGTAAGGTAAGATAAATACCATTTTAGTCCCCACTATATATTCTCTGCTATATTGGAACAAACTACCCAAAAATCCAGAGACAAAAAAGCTGTTTTGAACAAAAACAGGCACCAAAAAAGTGTCATATCATATCAGTGGAATTGCCACACTAAGTCAGATCCTCCTTTCCCTTAGACTGCTGAAAACCTACGTGAGAAAAGTTCCACCGCTGTAAAATTTGCACTACTGTAAAACAATGCATGTGAAGGCCCAGAAAATGAGAATGTCTATTTCTTTTTGATTAATTGGCCTGTCACTGATTCACAACCAGCTGTGAATTGAGATGTATTTATTTAATAGCTTAATCATTTTAATCATTAATTTTACTTTAGATTGGAAATCCAATTCAACATCCATGTTACACTTCAAACTCAGAAGTAACTAGTTGCAAGGTTTTGTTCTAACACTTGACAGGTGAGATTCCCCAAGGTGTTTGTACAGGTAGCTCTGTTGAGGCAGGTAGGACTGCTGAAAATATTAGAAGCAAAGCTGGGCTTGGTATGTAGTTATTTAAATGACACTCAGTTGCTTAATGGATTGATAGGCTATGTCTAAACTGTGGGACGTAGAGCTGGCATCTTGCCATGTCTGGACTCTACATCCAGGCATGCACCTTTCTGCCTTAGTCTGAATGGCACCCTGGTGTCTGCTGGAAGAGGAGAGGGGAAGGCGGAGGCTGCGATGCTCTCTGACAGGTCCCCTGTGTAAATGACTTGGGGATGTGGACAGAAAGATGCATCATCTTACAGGTTTCATAGGGTCGTAGGAATCATGCCTGTTGTGGTCAGTCTCCGTTCACGGTCATGTGGTAATAATCAAGTTGTTTTCATTTGATATCTGAATATGTAAAAGTGGTTAGATTTAAAGGTTTTTTTTTCTCACATAGGCTAGTATCTGTAGCTTATACATACATAAACAAATCACTGCAGCAACAGTGTCTGAGAAGAGATGCAACTATTTCATGAGTCATGAGTATTAACTTCTCCCATAGACATGCCCTGTTTGGTCGGGAGAAGGCTTGGAGTGCAGGAGGGGAGAAACTAAAGAAAAGTTTGTGCTGCCTGTGGGTTGCGTGGTTAAAGGAAGCATCTTAGTATTTAGGACTCTTGGGCAGCCAGTTTCCTTAAATGCTAAGTTAATAAGAAAAGGTTTTTACTTTCTTTTTTTAAAGAGTAATATAAGCCAGTAAATCGCAGGGCAATAATTGGTCCATAATCAGCAGGATTTTTCAGTTGTACTAAATCTCTATCAGCATAAATCAAAACAAGTAACCATAAACGTAATGCAAAGATTCCCCAACCTGGCATTCATTCAGAAGCTGCAAATGGAGTTCTGCATTTCCAGACTCCCTCTTCCTTCAGTCCATCCAGTACCCCATCTTACAAGAGAGCTTCTCCCCTAAACACCCATGTTGAGAGAGGGGAAAATGAAACTGATATTAACCCCTCATGTTCAAGGGATTAGGCAGTTTGTTCCTGTGCAACTAGTCTGGAAGCTATCATGCTGAAATACTGTTTATGAACGCTAAAGGAACTTATTTCAGTTGGATAATGGTTAATTTACAGCCAGAGCTTAAAAGGGCAGAAAAACATAGCAGCACAACTGGGTTCAGTGCATGGTGGGGAAAAATAAATATCTCACAGAAAGAGATATCTGAAATTCAGATCACATTGAGATGCAAAGAAAGCTGTGAAAAGCAGTAGGAGGGTGATTGTATTCCAATTAGATTTCTTCTGCTCATATAAAACAGCCTTGGACTGAAAGTTAATCATCTGATTTATGGATCTTGGGAGGAGTGAAACCCTATGAGCTCCTGAACAATGAGAGGCAAATGAGACAGAGGGGAAGAAAAATAGAATATTTCTGAGACTGTGCTTCTGGGGAAAAACAAAGACAATAAAGTCTAAACATGCTCTTGGTTTAAAAATTTACCTTAGTGCTATCCTCTTAAACTCATGTTCTTGCCATACAAACAAGTCGGCCAAAGCAGTCAAAAACAACTCATGATTTCATGTGTCACAATCTTTTGGGCACTTGATAAATATATTTCTACAAGGTTTCTACAAGACCTTCCAGAGTTATGTTGCCATGGTGGGTTAGTTCATTTATATGATTGGTCATAAGCAAGCCGACATCTGATCTGGGCTTGGGTCATCTGTAAAAGCACATCTATTCCTTAGCTGAATCCTTTTAAAAGCATTCCATGTGCGAGTTATATGACAATTGCTGTCAGCCAAAGGGGAACGGCAGGATTCATATAACAGCCTGCTCGGTGACAGGGTTTGGAGCACTGTCAGGTCAGGGACAGGAGGACTGCCTGGCACCAGCTAGGACCCACTTATATACTCTTATTTCTCCTTCAATTAATCCATCAGTAGCTAGCCCTCAGAAATGCAATACCAGGGGCGTTTGTGAAATGGCCAACAGAATAGACATAATGTATCATAGATGCCATTTATTTCTGCCATTCTTGGGTGTCAGTTTTCTACTCAGACCTGCTGCTGAGACTGATGCAGCAAAGCTGAGTGCAAGCAGGACAAAGATGATATTGGTACACAGAGGACAGTACTCTCAAAAATTTTCTTTTAGATGAAGACATATACCTACAACTGGTAAGTCATATCCATAGTTAGGCTGCTTATGTAGAAGTATCTATAGGTAGCATTTTCTACCAAGATAGGTAAAATACTTTTCTTTATCAGATTATATTAACTCTTCTATTTCAACCCAAAGCCAGGCTAGATTTTATATCTCTAATCTAAACCTAGAGTCCCCTTTCCACCACACTGCAGTCCCGTAGGTGTCAGCCTGAACATTTAATGGGTTATTTAGGTGGGTTACAATTCAAGATGAATGTCTGGCCTGAAGGCCCAGATGTCGAGGTCAAACCTCAGAGTCTGCAAGTTGATGTCTGGTCATCAGTTATTAATACCTTTTACACCTTTAGTGGACATGTTCCAACACGAAGTTCTTCACAGACTGCAGGTGGTGGGGAATGCTCTGTCTTTACCAAAGAAGGCTGTTACTAGGACTTTTCCCCTAGTTTCTGCATTAGTTTGCATGGAATGCTGAGACAAGGTCAAAATCTTGATCCCGATTTTCAATACATTTCCTGGTCTGCATACCAAATACCTAAAACCTTTTCTAAAGAGCTGTGACAATCTTCCATCTTAACCTTCAGACCCAGTGCAGCTTCCCACCTTTCAGTGGGAAAGGGCCTGCTATCTCTTTCCCAGTCAGAAACACACACTGACATATGTGTTAACATTTTCTTCTGCTGCTCTGCTCCTGTGCAATAGGAAGCAGAGCTTAGTCCCTAATTGATTATTTCTATATTCTTAATAGGGACTATTTATAGTGAGAAATCGTCTTTAACAGCCATCTGTTCCTTATGCTGCTCCATATATGCCCTCATCCCTGACCTGAAGTAACAATCCTTTCTTCAAGGAAAGGAAGTTTAAATACTCATGCTGGCTAGGTCTTGAATAAACTCTTAATTGGTATCGCAATGTCCCCCACAAAAGTGGTTTGTTCCTCCTTTAGACTTTCAGCATTTGAAATATTTACTATAGTCAATGAGGGCATGTCTCACCTGACAAGAGACAAAATCTACTTCTTGAAAAAAATTTCATGTGTTCAGGCTTGCATTTCTGAAGAACACTGAAACTTCCACCATTTGAAATGCAAAAAGTGACTTACCCAAGAAAGCACTGTTAGCATATTAGACTAACATTTTATTCCTTATAACTGTGACTGTTTCCATTGTGGTCACAACATGGAAGGTTTATAAATCTTGGTGATGGGAAAGCTGCAGTGACTCCTGTTTGGAATTCCTAAGGTTACTTAGTCATCCATTCTGTCAGATGACTGAGAACTGAGGACTTGAATCAGTAGCTCATGTACTGGCATCCTGTATCATTTGAGACGCCCTAAGGTAGGTATCCAGCCTGGGACTCAACCGCCACTCCATAAACCACAAGTCTTTGGCCATATCTGCCAGCCTTACGAAGATGTTCCCAACACCCAAACTGAACTGAACCATGAACCCTGAACCCTCTTCCCCAGCTGCACCACCTCATCTCCCGCTCCTCAAATGGAGAAACAGACACAAAGAGCTAAAATGTTGGTGCAATTCATGAGCTTCCTTCTTCAAAAGAAATTGTACACCCCAGCACCTAGTCATAGCAATCTGCTGAACAAGCACCTAGCGTAGACCAATAAACGAAAGGAAACTGAAAGGTCAGTACAGGTCATTATTTTCACATACCTTTGAATAATGAGGGCATCACATGTCAGCCAGAGGAGAACAAAATGTCACATTCTCTAGCTAAAGGTCATCATCGGTCATAGGTCACGGAAGGGAGGCCAGGAAATAACCTATGAGGTTAGGATGAGTGCACAAAGAAAGGGCAACAAATGTCAATGAAAGCATGCAGCTGTTGTGAGATGAAACAACTGAGGCACCCTTTTGTGCTGACACAGGCTTAAAAAATGTCTTTGCTGACATTTTTTTTTTAGCTGGCACTTTTATAGGACATTGACATTAATGTACCCAACCCTGAATTAGCCTTTTCTGAAAGCAACAGTTTGGAAGTTAAGTGCAGCATTTTCCAAAGAATCATAAGCATGACATTTTTATTTCAAGTGATTGATGTTACAGTGGACTTCTAGCACCAAATTCAAGTTTCATTCTCAATCATTGCATCTGTGCAGTGTGATAGCAATCAGAAACAAATGGAGGTGGCAGTCTGCATTGCAGTAAGGTCTTTTGGAAATTCTTTTCGCCTTTACCGACATTCAGATGTGTCATTTCATGTTTAATACATAGCATTACATTTATCTGATTGTTTGTTTTAATTCATGGATTTCAGAAAGGTTGATTTCAGGGTTGCCCCTGCAGTGATGACAAGCACTTGCAGGGCAATCATACAGTAAAATGATAATGAACAGTTTAGGAATATGTGGAAATATATCCAAACTGAGAGACACCTGCAATTTCTGATGAGTGAGCTGCGTACTTGACTCATCTGTCTTTTACTTTCTCCTCTGAACAGCAGCACAATACCATTTTCTCTTGTCATTGTGGGTATAAACCTGACAGTCTTACTTCATGAAATAACATGATGATGCCAGGAATGCACGTTAGATGAAGCACTGCTACATCTCCCACACCTATCTTACTGGACAACACATGCAAAGACACTGTAAAAAAAAACCAAAAAAGCTTTGCACTGAAACCTCCATTGTGGTTGGGCAACTGTGCAGGATGAATGCTATCAAAAATGGCTTAACTCATGATGAAATGCCCATTGTGAAAGTATTGTAGATTTACATTACATTACAGAAAACAGAAAACAGAAAGAGTTGCAATCCAGAGATAGGAGAACGGTAAACTGGAATACAGGATTGTTGCCTCTTATTTTAAACTCTTCCAGTTGGTTATCATAAGACATAAGACTGAGATAAAGACCCTCTCTGTGCTTTGGTTCTGCTTCCTGAACAAAGAACACTGGCATCTGGTACGGCCTGTTTGGAAATTCTCAGGTGATACTAACTTCCACATTATTCCTGCGGCTGACCTGGCAGTCAAGTTTTTTTTCAGAGGTGATACCTGAATAAGCAGTTTCCCAGTTCACTTTGTGTTTAAGAAATTGGTTAGAAATAAAACAAGAAAACACCCAAACTCGAGGGTTACAAGAAAGAACTAATTTTCTTCTTTTTACTCATCATTGGCTGCATATTTCTAATCTGAATTCCACCCCGCCACGCTCCATTTCTTCTGATAACTTTCCAAAAACTGTGGGGTTTTGTTGTTTTCCTTATGAGGTCGGCTTTAGTTTTGCAAAGGTGCAAACATCTGCTCAGATTTGCACACCACTAATAGTCCTAGTGAAACCATAGCTCTAAATTGATGCACTCTCTCCAAAATCCTGAAGTCAATGCTTTTGTCTCCGTCTGTAACAGGACAGGATTTTTCCCTGTAAATTTCAGCAGAAGTAGAGTGCATAGGAACTAAGCATCTCTGCAAATCATAACATGGGGCACAGGCTGCATAATCATTTCATCAGACTGTATTCTGACTGGGCTTATTTACAAGCTGTATTTATTTTAATTATGTTTTCTATCTATTCCCTTTTCCGTATTTTGGGTGTGTAATTGGCCACCTAAGAAACATGCCATTCTTTCGGCTGCCAGGTTGACTGTCTGATTTATAAGCAGAGAAAACACTTCTCAGGCAGGTTTGAATGAAGTGTGTTTGCAAGATTATTTGAGTTTAGAATACCCTTTCTGCAACATTCCTTTAAACAAAAGCCACTCTGATTAATGTTAGCGGAAAAGAGGCTGAAACATGTTTGAATGTGGCTGAATTGGAGTTTCAGAGTTTGCAAACACTCCCACAAAGCATTTACCCATTACTCCTTCCATCTAAGTGTAATTCTACTCTCAGTAAGCTCAAAGGTTCTAGGGATTTTTTATTCTGAGTATGTGCAAAGCAATGTCCAAGAAATCTCCTTTCCCATCACAGTTTTTCCCAATCAGTTTTTCCTACTCTGTTTAAACAGGCCAGTTAAATTACAAGCAAAATGAACTGGCTTTAGGGTTTCTGAAGTTAATAGTCTGTGCATCACAAATTTACAATTTTTATTACTTAAGACCAAAATATGTAAATTTTGGTTAGAAATGTTTTAGAAAAATACTCTCCAAATCCCAGAGAGTTCTTAATTCCTTTTTTTTTTGGGGGGAATAGGCTTTGCCAAGCCTAATTCTGATTCAGCAGAATCAATAAATAAATAAGATTGTCTTTAAGTTGCAGAAAACTGCGATCAGTATGCTGCTGTGACCCATCGAACAATCAAAGGGCACTGGCCAATTCAGTCCCATTTCATTGTCATTTCTGGTATTATGGTGACTCTGGGCTACACCCAAAGAAGGTGAGTCAGAACTCTACAATAAATATTGTAGAACAAATGCTGAAGAGGCTTTGCCCTTACAAGTACATTATATAATACTAAATATATATACGCAAGTGCTGAGTTAAAAAGAAGTCAGTGACTTTAACATGTCATATCTATATGGAGGTCATTGAACCTTCTTTGAAAAGTCATTTTTTTCTAATGCCATCTGCTTTTCTCATGATTTTTGCCCTCCTCAACCCATATAAAATGGATGTGTATTCAATCTTGAACTAAGCATGCTTGCAATGATTGAGAAATGTCTAAGGTCAGAGCTTACAAAAAATTCATAAGGGAAGCAGCAGGCATAAAAGAGAGGGTTTTTTTTAAAGGGAGTTCATGAGCCTCTGTATGAATTGGGCATGACACATTCATGTTACTGACTTCATTTATTTAATGTGGCTCCAAATAATTGATACCAGTACAGTGATAAAAGTACAGAGACTTCACTGCCAGAATTGCAATAATGAAGAGCCTCCCTGCTGATTTCATTCATGGGGTTGTTAGTCTGCTGGGAAAGACCTCTGATGAAAACTGGGCTGCAGCAAATGCCATAAAATAATCAAAGGCACAAAGACCTTTACCTGAGGGGAGCTTGGTCAGGGAGTGATTCAGGGCAGCAGAGGGAAAAGAGGGAAAATTGCATTAGCTGACAAACCAGGCACAGCTTTTTAAAAAATCTGATCCAAATTGTGAGGACTGCATTATATACAGAAATCTGCCACATCTTCGGAACAGATTCCAATTATGTGGCTCCAACAGCTAGTTAACTGGTATATCAACAGAGCTTCTTACCTTGCTGCATGTAGTTCAAACTTACTTTATCCTCATCTACCAGCCATTTGTTCTCTCTGCCTTAGATTGTGAGCTCTCAGAAACAGCAGCTGTCTTTTTATTATATGCTTAGCACAATGGGCTCCCTGTTTGGGCTATAGAAAATAATCATGTAGGCTCAAGACAGCCATACAAGTGTCGAAACACAGTTGATGTCAAGAGTCCTAGAGGGGAACTGAATATTAATATGAATCTAAAATCCTTTCTGAGCAAAAATCCCGTTTGCCAACTCTGCTCATTTGTTTCACTTCGTGTAAGTATGTCAATGGTTGATTAAAATTCATAAATGTGCAGCAGAGTTACTGGATAAACATTGAGTTATTGTTTACATATCAGAGTGCACTGAAGGCAGGAGCCTAGATGTGGAAAATTGTGTCAAGAGGAAAGGACCATGATATGAGTCACTGCCAGGACAGACTCACCAAACAATCCACAATGTCCCTGTGTAAACTCTGCTAGTGATTAATCATCTGTTACAATACAATAAAATAAATAAAATAAAATGCCTTTTACTTACAGCCCATGTTTACCTAGCTTCAGCTTCCAGTGACTGCATATCTTGATGATTTTTTTTTCTGCTAAATAAAAGAGCTTCTGCTATCAGAAATCTCTTCCTTGTGTGGGTGATTGTGAATTATGATCAAATCACCTTAATCCCCCTTGCTGTGCCTTCTCTTCCTTATATCTATGTTACCAAGCTGTCTTTATTGCATTGATACTTCAGATTCAAAATCTGGATCATAGCACTTTGCATCCTTCTTCCAGTCTTGAAGTTACTATGAAGTGTTTAAGGATAACTCCCTCCCATGTCTTCAGCTACTCTTCCAAAGCTGCTGCGTCAGCAGCTCTAGTCAAAACTTGTTATGAATAACGTCTTATTCATCTTAAAACAAAACGCACTTCAGGTGAGTTCACAGGCACCTGCAACTCCTTCTTCTGCAAATGAATTGTTAGGATGTGCCTGCAGAAGGCAAGGTCGCAGCTGTAGTGTACAGTTATGGGTCACGCAGGTTGAAGTGGATGAAGAATTAGAAAAGGCACTCTGCTAGTGGAGTTTAACTGGATTTTTTAATCAGGTACATTTGGTACGTAGCATTCTTTAAATTGGACAGACGAGCAATTGCTGAGTATTTATGCTTGCAACAGAGTCTTAAAATGGTGTGAAAAGGAGTAGCTGCTGGGATGAAAAAGATGGAGCTATTGCGAATGTGGCTCAGAAATGCCACTGTTCTTTGAGAAAAGGGTGCAGAAAGAGCTGTTTACAACGCTGAACACAACAAAATCTCAGTATGGGACAGAAGAAGCACAGCAAACATGGAGACACCTTCCCAGGGCTGAGTGAGAACAAAAACATCAACACAAATAGGCCACAGTGAACATTGTGTGCCAAACAAATATTGCCACTAACACTGTGCTGGCTGCCTTTCTGTTGACAGAGCTTTCTAATACAGACGAAGCAAATTTGGGGAATAAAGGCACAGTGCAATGTGCATGTAGTGATACAGCTGCCCTCATCTCTTTTCTTTAAGAGAAAAAGAAGAAATTTAGACAGTTCATCCCACTAACTAAATTGTCATGCTTCTTAAGACCTGGGCCTTGCCCAGATTACAGGATTTATACTGCTGAGTAAAAGAGGGCCAGGGAGCAGCTAACCACTAGCCTCCAGACTGGTGACACTGCTGAACTGTTAGGTCACATCTGGCTCTGTCTGGGACCTCTCCAACAGAGCTCTGCCTGAGGGACGGTTTGGATTTGCTTTGGGAGGTAGCTCACACCAGCGATCTCAGCTAACAGACAGCAAGGACCACACTGCACTGAGTTTGACTTCTTCCATCCTACACAGTCCTCTTTTGTACCTTTACACACTCCCATACGATAACCATGTGGCATGCGAAGCACCCTTCCAGCTCCAAGCTAAAGACAGCACTCTGGTAGTCTGCAGCACTACTTAATATGCTCTGAACTGGTCTCCTCAACCCCAAGTAGTACTAGGCATGAGAGGCACCCCACAGGGCAGGAGACAGAGGACCAAGCACTGTGTCGTGACGGAACAGCCAGTCTGCTCTGGCGGGCAAATAGCCCTAATGGGTTTAGAAGTGAGCCAGTCGGTGCCACTCAACCTTTTGTGCCAGGTATTGTCCCCTGGCTCTCCTTTACTTGGGCGTGCAGAAGCATCCAAACTGTTTGAAGGACAAACTCAAAAGTCCACTGCTATTCAGTCAGAAGACGTGTGTTAAATGAGTACATCTGGGGTTAGGCACGCACCTGATAGCAAGAATATTTTTAAAGAGAAGAACATAATAGTCATGTTATAATAGTTATCCCTATTCCTAACCCAGCCAGTAGAACTGTAATGGTTAATTTACAGTGATCTCAGAGTAGGTTGAAAGTTTTTGTTAAAACTATTTTACGTTGGCAAATTTCATTATGACAAATTATTTGAATAAATAATAAAAAATAAATTATGTTTTTTAAAATAAATAACAATAATATAATGGTATCAATAACAATTGTCAAGAAACAAAACACCATAGCAAAGCAACGCTTTGTTTTTGACATATTATGCACAGAAAGTTTTGCTTTATTTAAAAATCAGCTGCTATTTGAAACAGAAAATAAAAGGATCCAAGGAAGGATCCAAAAGTCAACAACATATTTGGATTTAAACATTTTGGGCAAACTAATTATTTTCAGAATTTAATTTTGTACAATGTTTGGATTATTTTTTGGGTTTGTCCCCACTTAATTTAATATGAATATTTAATATGATCTTTTATACGTCAAAATTTTTCAATCCTGACATTTTTAATGGAATGGAAAACCCATTTGACAATTGACTTTAATTTGTATGCTTTTGAATTGTTGTATCAGCTTTTGGCTTCTTGTTCATAATGTCACTTAGTGGTGGCACTCTTCGTTCTTGAAAGAACAGCTATTACAAATACACAATACTTTTAAAATACCAAAGGGTAGATAAGCACCATCGGTGTTCCCTTACATAAACCATCTGCAGATATAGGATGCAGGGAAGAAGTAAACACCAACTAGAAGGCTTCTCCATGGCAACCTCTTGTCCATTTGCACTTGCTCTGCTCAGTTCTTGAGCAGTATCAGTTGACAGAAGTCGGCCTCCCAGGAAATTACTATCGGTACCAGGCTGGCTAACATCAAACCAGTACAATACAGATTAAGAGCCTGATGCAATTTCATCTTGAAAATTACTAAGTCAGGACTTAGAGTGATTGCTCTGGAAAGCAGAGGTTCAGCTAAAACTAGCTACAGTTGCCAGTAATGTATTGATTTAATATGCCAGCTATAGCATCGATTATCTTCTGTCTGATTCAGCCCCCTGATTTCTATCTACTGGAAGTGCAGAAAAGTCTCTCCCATGAAAAATATTTCGGCTCTTCTGCATCCTCACACCAAATAAGCCCCCTGCAATTTTAAGGGAATGCTTCACCATAGTCAGAGCCACTTCAAACAACCAGAGCGTAATGTTTCTGAAATAAGGTTTCCAGCACGGGTTGTACATATTAATAAGGTCAATTGAGGGCACACCTGCAAATGCAAGGGTATTGACTACAGGCAAGTTAACCTCTCTGGGCATGATCTAACCCATCTAATCCACTGCCCTTTTCCCCCTTAGTAATAAGGCAGCTGGACTCCTAAAGGAATTTGTTTTAATTTCTTTTGCATTATGGACTTTTACCTCCTGATGTTACTATATGTTAGATTTGCTAAACATGAGCATAGTAGTTAGATCATTTTTAAAAGCTAATTGTATTTCTTGTGCTAATGAATTATTCATGGTATAATCATATAAATCCACTCTCTACATTGATGTTTTATTTTGCATACTAATCTGAACATTCTTCATTTTCCAGGTTTTGATCTACAGATGATCTTTGATATTGACCTATTCATGAATATAGGGTTTATGTTGCCATCAGTGTTCTGGGTTTTTTTAAATGCAGCCAAATAGTGCATACATTTCATTAATATATAAGACACAGGCTTTGTCTCATGACTTATTCTTCTCTAACAAACACTTGAGTTGTTACTTATCAAGGGCCTCTAGGAGATTTTCTAAGAACTGGTGTAGATATCTCTGTAGGCTAGCTATGACACCCGTTTACCCAGATTTCACACCCTAAGTCCTCCTCTGCAGTTTTTACTACCAATTTCAGTTGCTCTTTTTGCTTCAAGAGCCAGAGCAATGCATCCAGAAGTCCCAGGAAAGTAATAGGAAGGGAGGGATGTTGCCTTGATCTAAAGAAAAAAATGTTGGCAATTGTATAATGCTAGGGACATATTCAACATCATCATACTATTGAGGCAATGCATGTAATCATTATGTCCAAGATCTGGTCCCTCCTTTGCTAGAAATAGTTTATGTTTTTAAGGTTCTCATCAGCTTCAATCAGCAATGGTTTAAAATTCAAATGGTGAAAAAACCCTGTTGTTTTTTTTTTTTTTTTTTCCTGAGGATTTACTATTATATAAGAGAGAGTGTGTGGTTAAAGTTGTGTTGAGAGTGAAAGAGGGAAGCAATTCTGTAGAAATTTGACAAGCCATTTGTAAGACACAGCAGTTTTGTTATTTGCAAACCTTAGTCACAGCAAGCTTTGTTCACATCCATGAGGACTCCTACTGGAACAACTTAATATTATCAAGCTGATGGTTAAAAGGTACTCGGAAAATTGCACCATAGCTTATACGTTTCCATCATGATCTCATACCATGTTGAAAGAAGAGTACTTCTCACTAATATTGGGATAAGACTTTTGTAGTAAGAGAAATTAATCTTGAAGAATAGTGAGACTACAGTCTAACAAGGCCTTACTGAAGGAAGGAGATTTCCTAAAGGAAATTTTCCATCACCCTCAGAAGCTGAGATTTATATTGTCAATGAGATGGAGAAACAGAAGGGAAGCTTTCCCTGAAGTAACCTGTGAAACTTTGACCTGGTGTTGTTGGTAGGAGGCTGTTACTGTACTTCTGAAAATGAAAACCTGATTCTGTATAGGATGACAGCTTTTCTTCTTACGAAAGCATAATTAGGCCAGAAGGTACGAATTTTTAGGTGAATGGAAGGATTTGACAGGCTTTCAGTCCAATCGTTTGAGATCTGACCATTCTCGTGTTCAGCACCAAAGTCTCCCACCCCTCAGAAACACCAGGAAAGATTGTGCAGAGGCAGAAAATCACTGCTACACAGCTGGCTAGGTGAACAATATCTGATGCAACTTCTGCTAACATGCACAGATTTTATGATCGTGCCTGTAACCAGAGGGCTGAAGGGAAATGTTAATTAATCTGAAGAAAAAAAATATTGCCAGAGGCCAGCTGCTATCTGAATTGTTAGAATAGCTCCAACTGGCAAGACTACTCTTAGCAGCTTTATCTCCCCGGTGCCTCAGGAGTACTTTAACTGCGATCGGGGAAAAGTGCAATTCCAATAATAACTTTCTTGGTTAAGAGGCTGGCTAGAGTAAGGGTCTCTCTGCAGTGTGGTTATAAACTGGCTTGGGACATAGGCTTTGTCTTAGTGATGCTGTGAACTGTGTGTTATTATTAGCAAATACCCTATGAACTTGTATCCGGGTTTGGAATTCAGTCCCAAATCCTTCCTTCTATTCATCATCCTCAGAAACAACAGGTTTTTAAAAAGAGAGGGGATGCAGTAATGATAATAAGGCTGCACCTCTGTAATGTAGAGGTCTGTTTTGCTTAAAGAACTTCCTCTGCAGAAGGTGATGTCTGAGCAGAGCCTAGCTTGACTTTCAGGTCCCTCAGGAGTACTGCTAAAGAGATATATCTTGTCAGTGAAGTCTGCCATCATCCAGACTGTAAATATAGTTGTTTGATTGCAAGTTTGAGCGTTTTCTTTCAGCAAATAGTTCAGTTCTAATTCCTAAACTTTTTGTCATTAACTCTGCCCTTTGAGCAGTTGTGTCATACGCAGCACTAAACAATTGACTCACTATTTTAATAATATGGTCTCTCTAATCACTGAAACAAATGAACCGAAATAACTTTCGATTTAGTTTTGAACCTTACCTTTCAGCTTTCTTAAACATTTTAATCCTGTGCCTTTCCAGCATCAACAGCTCTGTGCCTAAAGGAACTAAAATTCATAGACATATCTGGATTGGGGGAGCTTATCGCTTTAACATAATACCTGTCATATTATTAAGCCTGAAGTTATATATACTCAGATAAGTATACATTTTTATAGGCAAATTTTACATCATTTAAAAATTAATAAAATAATGTCTTTTTCTGATAATTTATCCCCTAATCTTATATGATGAACTGTTGGAAAGAGCTAAATATGTGGTAATTAGTCTAATATTTAATCTAATATTGCATCATTATTTTAATATGTGACAAGAGTTGCACACTAAAATTTTTTCCGGCATTTCAGAGGGGCTTGTTTATAGGATTTACAGAAGGAGAATGAAGGGGGCCATGCAATCAATGGCTTTGTAGCTGAGAGAGAGTCACCATGAGGTCACTGTTCGACAGATAAATGATGAATTTTTAAGGATGGTGCTTTATTCTGTAACCTTTTGACTTTAGAATTGCCCTTGTAACAGACAGCCATGAGCTTCAGCAAATAAGTGAAATGTGAAAAACAGAAAACAAGGCTTATTAGTTGACCTGCTTGTTAGGAAAAACTTCTTTTGTGTGCACAGTGAGCCTACGTAAATCCTTGAATTGGGATTGTTGTTTTCTAACTAGCATCAGAAAATAAAGCTCACATCATGTCAAACTCATCCTAATGACTAGGATTCTTCATGTTCGTGTAAAAGATGCACAGTTTGACCAGGACTATGAGGCAATGTACAGTAAATAGAGAATGATGTTAGAAAAGAGATCTTGCTGACAGGAATAATGTGATTCAGCCTCTAATGACTCAGGGTTTTAAGAAGTATCCTGGAGTAGACTTCAATTTACAATTCTCCTTTGAATTGCACTTGCTTATCATTAAACCCTCCCAGCTGAAAGCCTCTCTCTTACACCTCAGAAGAGGATAGCGTTTTGCCAGGAAGAAATTTGGATAAAGTTTTGCTCAGAGTGATAAATATTCGCACACATATAATAAGGCCCCAAAAGCCAGAGATGGCCTTTCTTTTGTAGTGCCTCAAGCAACCCTAGGCCACCCAAGATGATGGCCAGCCCCTCCTCCTATAGTCCTGCCAGGTGCTGCAGCCCTCACATCCCTGGGACCAGAGTCCCTCTGGCTTCCTTTTACCATTTGTAAACTTTGGTCATTCTCAAAAACAGCCCCTGGTTTCAGTATGTCCCCATTTTTTCTTGATCAAATCTGAGGATTACTCCATCTTGAGTCTCTCGTCTAGAAACAGGGAAGGCTGATGGCTACTAGGGAGGCTACCAGGACTTCCCTGCTTTTGTCTTCAGTTCTCCGAGGCTTAGCACTTGTATTCCCAGTGCAGCCCTCTCAGACCTGTCTTTCACACTGGTGTCATGCACACCTGAGAGGTGAAATAGGAAATCCTAGTGATTTCACTTGGTATTTTTGGTGCCCAGCGTTTTCAGTGTCCAGTATTTTCAAAAGTTGGTCATTGCACAGAGAAAGAAAGCAGGGGAGCCAAGATTTCCCTAAAGGCTGAGCAGCAACAGGGAAGAGCAAGTTGAAATGGAACATTTCTGTTCTGCAAAGCAGTTCTGGTATTTCAAAATTCTTTGTCCATCACTGGAAAAAAAGCTACATATACTGAACTGCCCTGCAGAAAATGTATTTTCACGCCCTACAAATAATTAAGAAAAACTAAAGTATATGTTTCCTAACTAGCTAAGTAAATATTTCTGAACAACTGTTTTCCTTGCTTCTTCCTGAGCTGCTCCTAGAAGACCAAACGCCTTTCAAGTTTAAGCTGAGCCTTTTCATTCTTCTAGATGTTAGCTAAATATCTCCAAGCTTCTGGAAACTGGAGAATGGAGATATTGAAAAACTTCTGCTACAGCCTGAGTTTCTGGGCTCCCAAACGTGCTGCAGGAACCTTAAAACTTTGTGGGCTGCTAAGTCTGTGGTTATCCATACAGAAGGACCGCTACAGAACTCTCAACCCTAGAAATCTGGGTTCCTGTAGGCAGGAAGCACAGCAGTTTCCAGTGACCTCCTTTTTTTAGCAGAGGTTCATCTAAAGTCATATATTTCTGCAAAATATTCTGCTATTGACAATTTGACACGCTAATGGAAGAGGAAACCAAACCCAATTTTGTTTGGAAATTCCCAGACATCTTTATACCTTGCCTGGCTCAGGATGGAAAGCAACTACCAATGCCTGCAAAATCAGAGACCAATTTTTGAAATCTTACTCATTATAATAATGTCTCAGTTTCCCTATCTGTAAGTTGTGAATAAATCTTCTTAGATGAACATTGTTTCTCTCAATCTCATTAATATCTGAGGAGTGTTTGAGAGTCACTAGATGTGCAAAGAATTTCTCTTCTCATGCCTGCAATGGGCGATGCGTTGTTTGTGATGCTCTGTGAATCTCCAGACCTCGCTTGTCTGACTTAAGACTGTATTTGAGCTGCTTTGATGTCTTAGGGAGATAGCCTAAACTCCCCAAAGTAGAAAATCAAGTTGAAACTTATTTCTTTCATGTGGTGTCTTATGAATAGGTGCTGTGGGTGTTACGTTTAAGTATACGAGGCTTGTACTTTTGGAAAATACCTTTAACACAGTCTGTGTGGGAGAGAATTATTTCCCTGCAATCTTTGATTCTCTTCTTTTTCTCAACCAATTATGTTCTTCTAAGAAGGGACTGTGTCAATGGGCATTTGTGAAAGTTGGGAAAGTTAATACTCTGTGCTCAAGGGATGTGATTCCTTCTCTTCTTAAGGGTTAAGTGGTTGCTTAGATAACCCAGATTCTGCAGGAAAATACCTTAATTACAATCAATTTTCCCCATCAAAAAGTAAAATTTGCTAACCTGTCAACTGTGTTGATTGAAAGATCATATATGATTTGCTGCTAAACAGTGTGAAGACAAAGAAGGGGGAAAAGCAGCACTCCTGTAATACTTCTAGTTAGCAAATTCTCTGCAAATTCTCCAACATGCTAATTTCTTTAAATGTGATAGGAACAAGCTCTTCCTCTCTGCCTGTCTGTATCTTCAGGTTGTAAATGCAAGAGAAGGATTGCACCTTTTTCTTTCTGCAAACTCAGCTCCCTCTCAGTCCCTTCTGATGGAGGTCTTTGGGCAATACAATATATAAATATTTATTGCTCTGCCATAGAAAAGAGTTTATTTCTCTTCCCAGGGGCATTGGCCCCATGAAACATTATGGGTTCTGAATATTTTACTGCATGGTAACTCCACTACCAGTTCCACCTCTCTTCATTATACAGCAGATGAACGTTACATTCCTCCTCAGGGATGCTGAAGTTTTCTCATACTTTCCTAGGGCATTTCTTTCTGGAGTCATACGAACTTTTTGTTACTAACTAGAGAATATAAACATCAAAATGCCAACAGACTAAATGTCAAGTATCTAAATTTGACCAAAGTGAGCAAACCATCTTAAAAATCTGTTGTAATGAAGTTTGTAGTTAGGTACAGCTCTGTTTCACTGTACAGTCAACCAAGTCAAACAGACTTACAACAGAGAGACTTTTGCTTCAAAAACCAAAGGCTGCTTTCTCACTAGTGAGGAACTTTCATGTAGCTGTTGGAGCCTTTGAAACTATTGAATGGCTCCAATTTCTTCTGGGTAGGAGGCAGTGGTGCTACACTCACCTTTGCAAGCTTGAGACAGTTTTAGTGCAAGGAGTGCAATGAATGCTGTAGTCCTTGCTGCAGACTTGCTCGGATTCTATGGCTTTAAATAAACTCGGCGGGCCACTGTTTTCTGGCATGCCTCATAAATCTGCCTATATAAGTCTCAGTACATTCTGCCATCTATTACTCATGTCCATATTAGAGATAAAGTAATTCTCTTTGAACTTCCACTGCTGCCAAAAAGCAGAACATCATAATGCAGAACAAATACTTCTTCATGTTATATCCCCTTTTTTTTTGCGTTTGACCCTTACATTATATGGTGGGAAAAAGTTTGCAACTTCTTCTCTTGTTTTTGGAATGGCTTCCGCAAACTTTTTGAGCCCAGGTGGAAAGGGAAGCAACTGACTTTGCAATGCTTCCTGAAGCGAGTAATATCTTTAGAATAATGTTTTGGAACAATTTGGAGCAAACGTGTGGCTAATTAAAATCAATTAGCTGCATTTGTGGGTGAATTCAAAAAATTTCATTGCTTACGCAAGCTTTAAATGAGGCTTTGCATTTTTGATACAAAACCTGCACTTTCTAGAGACTTTGGAATAACCTTCCCGTGAAAGTTCTTGCCTGGAAAGTTTCTTGCATAACTTCAGATTTCTTTTATTCCTTGCAGTTCGAGGACACCTGTCCTTTTCTCCAAGTGCAGTAGCCTCCAGAGGCTGCAGATGGACATAAGAAAAGCAGGAAGTGCTGTTCAGGTACTGAAAATTTAATCTATTCACTGTTGGGATCCATTTTAGAGGACTAGGCAAAGCTTCAGACATTTCCCTTGCTTGGGCCAGTGTACCTTCTCTAATTAGAGAGGTAGGTTAAGTTATCTTCTCTTCGCAGCAATTAACACTTGCAGCGACTGCCAGACAATTTTGTAATGATTCAGGAAGAGCATCCAACTTCAGAGAAAGCTGTAGTGTTCCAGTACTTCTTTGTCAGAGATGAGAGTTCACATTTCAGCTAGGAACAAGCTGCTCCAGAATGCCATTAGACCATCCTTGCACATAGTGCATAGTATGCTGTATATTAATGTTCTTGCTATAAATAAAACATTAAGTTTATCCCATACATCTGATTTTCACATCTAAGTATACCCTATACAGCCTTGGATTACAGTTGGGCATGTAGACAAAAAGCATCATAGCAAAGGCAGACAATAGACTACTCTACTTAATTCTGTGTAAATGAATCTTTCCTATAAGAGTTTGCTGCAGTGAAATTCACCCATTTGGCTGCCCTATAAACACTGAGACTGTCACAATGCTAATGAGTAGTTTCAGGCACTTATTTACAGAACCTAACTGAAAAAAAAAATATGTTTGTACCATCGTTGTTTTTGTTGTATTTGAATGCTAGAGAGCTTCGCGTCTCCTGTAGTCTCAGGAGTGACTCTTAGTGTCAAGTAATAGAAGCAGAGGTGCATTGCTTTGACACTCTGGCATGCACGTGGTTGATAATCCACTTGGTGTTCCATGTTATTCTTCCTTTCAAGAGATTTTAAGGGGAATCATTTCAGATACAGATAACAGTTGTCCTGCTTCTCCATGGATTACCTTTTTTAGCTTTTACCTTTACTCACTGTATGTCAGAGCATACTTCATCTCAAGTGCTTCACCTTTTAGAAGAGGTATGAACCATAGTTAGGTGTATGTGGCAGTAGCCTGCTATTAAGCTATGTTTACACATTAAACTTTCAAAAATGCAAATATATAGTGTGATTTTTATACCAGGACAATAGGCTGCAATTTTTATTTCCATTTGTTTCAGTGCGGCTTACCTTAAGACTACCAGGAATCAGCCTGAACTAAATAAAGTTAAACAAATTTTAAACTTAAATAAGTGTTTACACACGTACTTGTATGGGTTTATCTGGATTGTTTAAAAGTCTTACAACTCTCCATCATGGTCAAGGCTTCCGTTAATCCTCTACAATCCCACTGTAGACATAAGTGAGAGCAGAATGTGGCCTATGACATTGTATTGGCAAAACCAACTATTTGAGAAAAGGATTGTTTCAAATAAATTCTACTGAAACTGAAACAACTCATCTTTTAGTAGACACTGTTCTGGAAAATATTAGCCCACAAAGTGACATGTAAGTAAAGACAGGTTTGTAATGGAATCATAACCAATGCTGCTGCAACTTGCCAAATATATAGCATTTAATAATACGAAGTGACAGCCATCTTGAAATTCTAATGCTTTAAAGCTATCCACATTCAGAAACAGGTTGAAAAACAACAGCGCAAATTGATAGGATTCATGTAAAAATTCTACTGGTCTGTCTGGAAAGAGTATTCTGTTAGATGAAATATCATTAAAAGCCTCCAGCTAAGAAGAAGCCGAGTGATACCCAATGTCTAACCACCTTTTAAAAATAAATCCTTTACTTAGAATGGAAGTCAATGAACGTTGTTAATTCATGGCTGTTGCACTGCATATTCCTAAATAGCTAGATTGTGTCCGTAATGCAAACAGCGGAGGGCATACAGAAGAGCTGCAGTAGTCAAGTCAGACAAACAAAATATGGATTAAAGTTTTATCAAGTGGGCGAGAAAGAGCATAGGTCTCAGCCCAGCTAGATTCCAAAGACAGTAGTAAGACACTTTAATTACATGATTGATGTGGGCTTCAAAAGAAAGCACCGAATCCACAATGACCCCAAGGTCACAAGCATTATCTGAAGGATAAAAGAACTACCACAAATGGAAACTACCACAGATGACACCTGAGACCTCTGCGCCAGTGAACCAATCAATAGCAACTCGGTTTTGTCTGTGTTAAGTTTAACAAAATTTGAAGTTACCCGTGATTAAATATCACAGAGGCAATTACACAAAACATCAAACTTCTTTGTAGGCTCTGCAGGGACTGAGAGGATATCCGAATATCGTCTGCATACAAATGACACAGCAAACAGGGCGGCTGAATAATGTTAACTAAGGGAAGTGTATAAATAGAAATCAAAATTGAAACCATAAGAGAATCACAGCCTTCCTAAAGAATGAATTCCCTCCAGCAGAAGGGAATTTTGTCAATACATATAAAACAGCGAAGACAAACTAGTCCAAGCTCCCAAATGGAATTAAGGAAAGGCCTGATAAATAGTCACAGGAAAATCAACATCTAGTAAAATATATGAGCTGTTAAGTAATTTGAATATTTTATTCACCTTCATTAATACTTCTGGAAGCAGGAAGTCCCAGTGAAATCAGTGGCTGTATTTCATTTAAAAGGAATAGCTTAATCTATGTAGATGTATTAGTGATGTGCTCGGCCTTTCTCCGAAGACATCAGTAGTATTGTTGAATTGCAATAATGCACTAACATGAGAAGACAATTGCTGATCAATGTCTCTTGAAAGGCACTGCTGCAACGACTTCCAACATCTCATCTACCTTTGGAATTAGACAAAGGCCAGGCACAGACAGAAATGGAGTTAGGTCATTGTTAAAGAAGTGAGAGTAAATTTGTGCATACATTCGAGCCAGATGGAAGCTTAACTTGACAGGGAAAACGTCAGGACAGGAGTAAGAAGAACAAGCAAAGGTCCGTGAGTGGGAGAATTTCCAGACAAACTGCAGCAATGGCCAAAAAAATCTAGGCCATTTCCAAAAATTAACGTGGGAATTAATAATGATTTATGACTGTAAAACTGACATTAATTAAAGCAAGTTTAGCAGTATCCTTATCACTTAGATTTGATGCCATTACAGCTAGCTGCAAAGAGCATACAAATTACCCAGAAAAGGACTTTTAGCTCACCTACAAGGTTTTTTTTCCTATCATGTTTGCATTTGTTGACCATGTTAGTGCAGGATCTGAGCCAAAAGCAATCACAATGGAATATGGATAGAGGATGAAAACTTACTAAATCCTAGAGGGATTGCAAGGAAGGACAGCAGCAGAGTTCAACAGAAGGCAATGTCAGAGACTACAGCTTAAAATGCTTTCTGAAGTAAAAAGATTCAGAATATTAGCTACCTAAATAGAAACCTGCATATAAAGGTTTGCTGGGTTTTTTGTGGGTTTTTTGTTGTTGTTGTTGAGATCTAACTGATTGCAAATACCAAATACAGAGAAAATAAATGCAAAGACAGTTGTTCCCAAAATCAATTCTTAGTTTCTAATAAATCGGGACAGGGAAGAGGGATCAACCATGGACCATATGTTTCCTCCGCCACCTTGATTTAGTGGCAAAACTTGACCTTTGCTCTTCGGTTCAAAAGTCCAGGCCTTCTGTGAGCTTACATAATTAGATGTCAGCTGTATGGCAATAACGTAATGAAACTCAGGTGTGGATTTACCAGGACGGCCGAGGGGGATGTGACCTCCTTCTCTCCCCCAGTTCCCCCCTCTCCCCTGCTCCACTTTATGCATGCTGCCTGCCAGTGCTGAGGCCCATCCCCATGCTAGCGCCAGGAACAGGGGTGCCTCCTATGAGTCCTGTAAGGAGCAAGAGTGGCCCAGACTCTGCGGGAGGAGCAATGATCCAGCGTGTGCTGGTTTTGACTGGGATAGAGTTATTTTTTTCCGTAGTAGCTAGCAGGGGGGCTATGTTTTGGCTTTGTGATGAAAACAGAGTTGATAACACAGGGATGTTTTAGCTGTTGCTGAGCAGTCCTTACACAGAGTCACTGCTTCTCACACCACCCCACCAGCGAGCAGGCTGGGGGTGCACAAGACGTTGGGAGGGGACACAGCCGAGACAGCTGACCCCAACTGACCAAAGGGATATTCCATGCCATATGATGTCATGCTCAGGATATAAAGCTGGGGGAAGAAGAAGGAAGAGGGGGACGGTTGGAGTGATGGCGTTTGTCTTCCCAAGTAACCATTACGCGTGATGGAGCCCTGCTTTCCTGGAGATGGCTGAACACCTGCCTGCCGATGGGAAGTAGTGCATGAATTCCTTGTTCTGCTTTGCCTACGTGCACGGCTTTTGCTTTACCTATTAAACTGTCTTTATCTCAACCCACGGGTTTTCTCACTTTTACGCTTCCGATTCTCTCCCCCATCCCACCGGGGGGGAGTGAGCGAGTGGCTGTGTGGGGCTTAGTTGCCAGCTGGGGTTAAACCATGACGCAGGGCTTAGCTCTCCTGTTTAGATTGGGTAGTGCCTGCCCTTGAAAGAGTGCTATCAGCTCCTGGTGCCTACAGGGTTCAGGACTGAGATGAGGTGCAGGAATGGGCTCAGAGAGCCTGCTGGGACTCAGAAATACTTCTCAGCTCCAGGCACACCTTGCAGCCATGTTCCAAGTATTGAGGGGAAACGTTAAGTGTTTGTTTCCCATCTCTGCCCCCATGGCTCTGATGCCGATAGAACGGAAACTCCAGAAGGTGCACAGGCTACAAGGGGGCTCAGCTTCTTCAGGTCAGGTCCCAGATCTGGACAATCAGTGCTTGCGGAGATTCAGTCATGATGGGCTAAAACTTCAGTGTGTGATCCCACTTGAGTAACACAAAAAACAAGATAAAGAATGAGTAACTCGACCAAAAATTATCTATGTTTTGCATGTAAAATGGAATGGTTTGGACAGTAAAGACTGAGAGAAACCCACTCTACTTCCTCCTAGTTAGAAACTCCTGCACAGAAGAAGAAAAAGAAGAAGATCCTAGTTCTACCACCTGCTTGCAAAGGAATCTAAACCTGCATGACCTCTAGACTGGGGAATAGCCTAACTGCATGTGTACATGGTTAGAAATATATCCTTATAACTATTGTAACTAGTTACAAGGATCAGCACTGCTTCCTCTAGTTTTTTATAGAATTCTGCCTTTGTTTTCAGTTTTGGGTTTGGGGATTTTTTGCTGGTTTTTTGCTTTTTTTTTTTTTTTTTTAAGTAACAATACCAGAAATGCAATTATAATATTTTGTTTGAGTTTTAAAAAAAGGTGTAATTTGACTGGAAATTAATAATTTTAGATCTACAAAAAAATTGAGAGGAAAATGACCATGAACCAAACAAAACCTGTCAACAATCCAGACAGCTCTGAGCACAAGCAACAAAAAAGAAATTCACCTGTCCACCTTGGCAGGGATTTTCTTAACTCCTTTGATTTTCTTAACTCTTGAGAAAAATGAGTCCCTTCTTTAAGTCCCCTGCTGGCTATGTGACATAGAAAAATAGCTCTTAACTCTTTCCTGAAAGCTTTGTCAGGTCACTAGCTCTTTTTAACATCTCAGGCTTTCTACAAGGCATAACATGTAAAGCAGAGGTTAGTATTTCACATTGTCTCCTTATCACCAGTATTACAAGGACAAAATCCATCATGGCCCTAGAATGACCTTCTCTCTAGTCCTACTTAGTGTTGCCCTGCTTTCTGGTTAAATATTATTTAGATCAGAAATAAGACATACAAACACTAGTATTCATACAACACCTCTAAATTTTTTGCACACCACTTTCACATCTCTGATTTTGGAATTACCAGACATTTAGGCTTCAGAAAGTTGAGAATTAAGCTGCTCTGTTTTGTAAATCTGGGAGAAATAATCTCTGCTTGTTTTCAGCAATATTAATATACTTATATCCCTATTATTAGTCTACATTTTGATCCTATGGCCAGGATTGGTGAGTTGATTACTCTTCAGCGCGAGCACTTGATTTGAAGCAGTTCTTATTTCTCTTTTTTCTAGGTTTTCATATTTATCGGAACAAATCCACATAAGAGATTCCTTAAAAAACTGTATTACTTGAGCAGAAGTCATACAGGTGACCTCTGCCAGGTCTAGCTGCAGTGGTCTAAGACATAGCGGGCCAGCTCTATCCCCAGCCTGCAGACGACTTATCACTTATAGCAAAGGATGCAAAAGCAACTATTTGCAAGTTCTCCATTGGCAGCAGTTCACAGTCCAACATACAGGAGGCAAGCAGCGTTGAGCATTGACAGCTCAATGACAGCTATGCTTCCCCTAAGCCATAAATTCAGTTTTAGGTTTTCTACTACCATATCAAAAATACCATGAAAGAAAGGACTTATCTAGTACAAACTCATCCTGGCAGGACTGGTGTGCTGAAAAGACACTGGCATGCTACCTTTCTCTATCAGCATGGCCACAACAAGGTCGCAAGCTTTTTAGCCCCTCCATCCTTATCCATTTTCAGCCAAAATTCTTGCCTACCCTTCAATGCAGGCTCCAGAGCCCTGTAGCATCTCTTTTTAGACACTGGCATCAGACCTTGGCCATTATATCTACGTGCAGCAATTACAGCAGATGCCATTGCAGTCTAGCCAGAACCAAGCCCCAGGCCAAAACCAGCTGTATTGGACACCTATACACATCAGCACTGCTGGGAAAAGCTTAACATTTCCCTTCCTTGCCTTGGAGAAGTTCTTGCAGAACACACCTGCGTGTGCTGCAACTATTTTGTTGGTCCGTGCTTCCCATTTTCTGCCTCTTGCCTCCTGCCTTCTCTACGTGGTCCACGGTGAACAGAAAGCTGATGCCAAGCCTCCATGCAGCCACATCATTTGCCCGGTCCTGCCAGGCACAGATACATGCTGTTGCTGCTATTTCTGTTGCTCAAGGGAGAGGCAAAAATAGCACATGGTACTTGTAATGCCAGGATTCCTGGGGCATTTTGGCCTGCCAGTGGCATGGTACTTTTTATGAAGCTATTTCCTGGGTCACCAGTTGACCTTGAAAATAGAAAGCTGGCCCTGTCTAAGTGAACTGCCCCAAAATATTCCTGCAGGTGTGGTATGCACAGGGCAGACAAGCAGGGAGCTGTCTAGGATGCCAGTGACACGTGCTGGCAGAAAATCTCCACTGCATGCTTTTGCTAATTTGGCTATGTCTCGTACTGATTTCTAAACTGGTTTAAATCTGCCTTGCTTGGTGATCCAGCAGGTTAAGGCTCTGACACCCATACCATGGAGCCATGGCTGTTAAGGGCTGCTGCAAGAGCTTCCAGGGCTTTCTCCTCCCAGCAGAACTGACACCCTGACTTTTAAAAGCTTTCAGTAATTTTTTCGTAAATGTAATACATGTACTAGGCTGCTATTCTTTCTTCAAGTAATACGGGTATCTTTCACAGGACTGTTACAGAGAAACTGGTATCCTCCCTAGTAGCTAGGTTAGGTAATACTCTCCATAATAAAGGAGTCTTGTGATTTCTCCATTATGAATCTCTCACAGGTTCACTATTTGCTGTAAGGCTTTGATATGCTGCAGAAGAAACACCCTCAGGCTTCAGAAGCGTCTTTTTTCTCTAAAACTTTCCTTTGCTCCAGCTGAACAAAAACTATTAAAGAAGTTCTTTTCTTGCACATGTACATCACATATACAAATTATAATTAGTTTTAACCTTACCTTAAAATATTTCTGAGAAATAACACATCCAAATTATATAATTTCACTATAATTAAAATTGAAGCTGCAAAGTAAAGTACTCAAAAGTTGGAAAATGACACAATCAAGGTTGGCTGTGCAATCATAGTTTGCTTCCTAGTGCATATGCATTCTGGTACTATTTGAAAAAGCTGTTTGAAATTGTTGATCTTTCTTCTGACAGCAGGATCGCCTGCACCGGGTAGCTTACAGATCAAAATAGAATTTGCTTGGGAAATAGTGATTCTATTATCTCATAATCTTCAAGACTGGTTCTATAGGATTGGAGGGGACGGGACATTAAGAGAAGTAGGCTTTGAATTTTTGTTTGCTTGTTTTATACGTAATATTAATTACTCTGCTGGGGGATAGAATAATATTGCTTTGAAACATGTCAGTGCTATGGACCAACAGGTTCCAATCTCAGCCATACTGACTTGTCTGCCCACAGACTGTAAGCTCTGTCTTGACAGCTGCATACCCATCCTTTAGGCAAAATTTTAAACCAAAAAAAACCCCAAATTTCTAACCCCAAGCCCTGTTTTCCACTGATCTTAGAAACCTCATAACATTTCATTAGAAATTTTCCTGTGATCATTAGCCAAAGCATATAATCTTTATTCAATATTTTTCTACCACTGACTACATATATTGGTTATTTTCATTTAAAAGATTTGTATGCATCATGGTATTTGGATGCATGACAGTACTATTCTCAGCTAGAAAAGAATCCAAATAGGACCAAAGGGAATATAATGGAGCAGCCAAGACAAATTTCTATGTTTTAAATTTGTTACATTTGTAGATTTTGTTGTTAGGGTGATGGTCTTTTAAGCTAGGCTTGCTGGCAAAACACACGATAGCCATACCAATTGTAAAGCCTGGCAAAAGTGCTTCCAAATTAAAGAGTTTGAAATCAACAGAAAATAAATGTAGATCACATTCAGATCCTTAAAACAGCTGCAGTTGCAGAAACAAACCTGGGCATACCTTAAATCATAAGTCTTTCATTTCTCATTAAACATTAAGGACTATGATTGCTTATTAGAAAATAATGGTGTACTGAATGGCTTGGATGCATTACACCCACCAAGCCAATGTGAGAAACAAATGCAGGCCTTGTTGTGTTTTCAGAATACAGAAACCGGGTACCTCTGTGTTGACAGTTTCAGGCGTATGGAAATTACCCCACAAATGACAGCTTTTCAAAAACCATAATAAGGAACGTCTGCAGCAGCTAACTTGGGACCTGACAGCAACATGTGTGTGTTTCTCAATGTGAAACATTTATACTTTCTGCACTCAACTGGATATGCTTGTGCCATGAATTCGAGGCACCCAAGGGCTCTGATTCCCATGACCTACTAACAGTCATGCAAAGCAAAGAACTTGTACAGCTCTTGTGCTGCTTACAGGGCTTTTCATGCAGGAGTTATTCTCAAGGGGCTGCTTCCATAAAGTTTAAGATCCTTTCAGATAGAAGAGTGGTTGAAAAAAAAAGCCTTAGCATAATTGAGAATCAGGTCTGTTGTGTACTTTGCAGAATAGTAAGACACCAAAGTATTCAAGAATTAAAGGTGGGAACAAATTTGTGTATTAAATTTTGAGCATGGCTATGTTCCAGGAATGAAAAATAAGTATTGTTAGAGTGAAAATAAAGTGATGACCAATGAATAAAAAAAGATCAGGATGTCTCAGAAATTGCTGGCCAAATGCAATGTAATAATGATGGCTTCATTATGAAAGGCGATAGGTGAGAATGTTGACAAAATCTGCTCATTAGTCCAAACAGGAAAATCTTTAGTATTCTATAATTGATATCAAATGTTACTTAGCATTTGAACCTCTTCACTTGAGTTTCCAACAGGCACCAAGACAGTTTAATGCTAACCACATCAATTAGTTTCAGCTACTGCTTTATAACCAAAAAACAGAACTGGTGTGCTTATGTTGTAATTTTCTATTTCTACGGTTATGAAAAAGGGTTCTCCTAGGTTTATATGCCAAAAAAACAGGCAAAAATTTACTCTGTGATGCAAAGAGCTTATGGCAAGTATTGACAAGAGTAACGTATAGAGGCAAGAAAGAACAAGGAAATCATGCTAAGCAATGGTCGTAGCATATTAATAATCTAATGACTATCAAGGTAACCTTAATGGCAAGGGAGAACTTAGATACGGACATGAAGTACAATGGATATTAAATAGGCAAGAATTATAGAAGTAGTGTGGCTGGATTTAGGAATGTATTGGCTGCAGTACTTACGAATTCCTAACAAAGTATCTCATGTTGGCATGAAGTGTGATCATATGGAGACAAATCTGGCAGAAGAAACATTAAGTGGTAAATAACTATAGTCATAAAGATACTGAGCAAAGCAGTTGCCAGTTTTGATCAGCTAGATCAGCTTGGTCTACTGGTAATGAAGAAAAAGTCAGGAGCACAACCCTCTAATTCATGCAAGATCACTCTTGAGGTTAAAGAGTTTGGCTTTCCCTCCTGTACGCAGACATATCTGAGGGGGTCTGACATCAGCTGGGACTCTGTGAAGCTGCATGCATGAACTCTGTGGTTCACTCTGGCAAGAAAAGGGCACTTGGTCAGCATTGGATTTGAAAAGTCAGAAATGCACATCTATAAAATATCAGCA
>NW_009218744.1:87942-111785 GCF_000690835.1 Fulmarus glacialis
TTTTTGTGGCTGGAAATTCTTGGAAAGCAATCTACTGAGAGAGATCTGGAAAGAACAATGTGGGACAAAGATTTTTTCAGTATGTCTTCAACAGGCTTAAAGGTTTAAACAGTTGCTAACCAGAAGCTTATTCAAAATAATAAATGAGCCCATAGCAAGTTCCATCTTTTGAATAACATTTGTACACTACTGACTGACCTATAGGTCCTGGCCTATTTTTTCCTTCTGGCTGTATTAGGGCCAGCAACCACTCACACGTGAGTGGATCTGAGTGCATCTAAGCCACTCTGAACTTCCACTGAGTTTCACTATAGACTCCAATTAGCAGGCATAGGGCAAAGATCCTGTCCTCAGTGATAGGATCATCCACATGCAGCCTGCGAACCCAGACATATGAGACTCACTCAAGAAAAAGGCCATTAATGATGAATAACCAACTCATTTCTCCCTCAAGGTGGACAAGGCCGGTTATGGAAGGCAAGAAAGAAATAAGGAGAGGCTGCGTAGCTAGATGTCTGTGGTTTAGTTTCACATGTTGGACCGATGCACTTCAAAGCTGTCTTTGATTTGGGTGAAGTCCAGCCCACTCTCTCCTTGCCTTCTCCAGTGTGCAGCTTCTTGGTACGGGTACCCTGCATGAGTAGAGTCTCATGAAGCAGTGCTAAACCTAGGACTTCCCTTTCCCAAATCTCCAGCCACATGAGCAATTTGAGTTTGCTTTAGCGTCTCTGTGGCTACATAGCACTTAAAGCTCATAACACAAAGGCCTTTCAAAAGAGATTCTAGACCAATTGATTTTTCTTTTAGTACCATGAGGGAGAGACAATAAATCTAGATAAAATAATGCAGGTCATCTATGTACCCCCATGCCTCCATTTCCTCATTTTCTGGACCTCTTTAGGCTGAGGCCCAAATTTTCCAGCTTCTTTCCTTTCTTCTCTCCCTCTTGCATGTGGCTCTCCTCCAGCCTGTGGAATCTCCTCTTGTTTGGGAAACCAACTTGTTATTATTTCTTCTTCAGCTCTCTGAAATGGGTTCTCTGACTTTCTTTGATGGCTGCCAGCCTCTTTTTCATATTGGTAGGTTGACTCCTGATCAGTTTTGTCATATAAACATAGCTCCCTGGAAACTGATCCACAAACTAGTAGCAAGCTTCCCTGAATTATTTTTATGGGCCAACACTTTTTACGGTAGTATTTCATACAAAATGGGCATCGCTGAGGGAGAAAAGATAAAGGAAAGAGATGAAAGAGTATGGGAGTAGAGATGGAATAGGGAGCACCTGGTGAGAAAGTAGTAAGACAGCAGGAAAAAGAGAAAAAACTAGAGAAAATAGATGCTGCTTTCCGCTTATTGCATTGCATTTATTTATAGTTTATGTTCTTACATTGGTATTTTGGAGGAGAATGGACCTATGTGTTGTGATTAAGAGCACATTGAGCTGAAGAATCAGCAGCATCCCCGCTAAGCAGCATCCCGTTGTGAAGGCATAAACATGATGATGACAATGCATTGTACCATACCACAGCCTGGGGCTCCTTGAGAGCTCCTGGGACCAGGAGAGGCTCTGTGTCAGAGCGCATGGGGCTACCAGCAGCAGGTCATGACACATTTCTTGCGAGGCGATTGACGTACATTCAATGTGAGTGACTTTTTGCTGCAGAACAGGCATGGCTGTGACTAGCTGGTGAAGCTGTGGATTCAGAGCGCGGTCTTATGAAAAGTGCTTGTGGAAAAGAAGGCAGAGGAGAATCAGAAGGGAGACCGCATTAATCAGTATTTCTGTTTGCACTGAGGGGGTTCTCCAGACAGTTAAAGGCTGGAAAGCCTAGTCCTCTGCACTGCCTTCTTTGAGGCTGCATATTCCTATTAATTACTAATTACTCACGCTAATGAAGAGAACAAAGATAGGCTTCCAACAATGATTAGAAAATCAGTGCTTGGCAGCTAACTCAATGGACCTGCAATGACTTCCCTGACTTCTTAGTAGGAAACTGGATACCTCTTGTCACTTCTTTATAGTGTGCTTCTCAAGAATTTATGGGAGGTAAAATAGAATAAAATATTAACCTTACAGAGAAAAAATATTAGGGTTAAACAATCATATGAAAGATTTGTATGAACTGTCTGCTTTTATGTGGAAGCTTATTTCTAGAACATGTATTTATCTAGAGGTTTTAACCGCAATGCCTTTTATTTGCTATATGAATCCTAAATAATATGTGCTTGTTCCTTCTCGAAATGCAAGGAAGTAGCAGAAAAGATAGGGAAAATAAACAGGAAACACATGACTTCAGGAAAGGTAGCTGCAACTTATACCATGTTTACTGTTTTTACCATATCCAATTACTGCAGCCATTTTCCTTAGCCCTTAAGAGAGCTGCCCATGTTAGGGATTAACTAACTGCTTGGTCAGTGTTTCTTCTGTAGTCAACATTTGCTATCTAGGGATTTCCAAAGAAGAATTGAGAAGCTGGACTAGCTGCATTTCTAAACCAATAAAAAAATACACACTGGTTTAGTTTCTAAGTTTCTTTTCTGATGTTTTGGATATTAAGTGATGGATTTTGATGTTTGGTCTTTGAAAATAACTGCAGCAGAAGTCCTTGACAGAAAAAAAACCCTACAATGAAGTTTGCTGTTTTGCATGTGTTGTTGAGATATTTTTGTCACCCTTTTCTCCATTCTGCTGCTTTTTTTCTGTTAAAGCTCTTAGATCATAGCTCTGAGACACAGGCAATCAGTTACGGTATATGTCTACAATGTCTAACACAATGATATTCTGAAGATAGCCTAATATTTCATTTACTGAAGTATAAATTATACAAATTTTGTGACTATAAAGAAACATCCATTATTTCTGTGTTATCTCAGCTAAAATTCTTGTGCTGCATTATACCACATTTCTTATCCCTGTTATTTAAAATAATTTACAACAAATGTGATGTGAAACTTCAGAGAAATTCCAAGCAATGCATTTTATGTTGGCTGACAGCAAAGAACTGCATTAATTTTAACATCCAAATAACATAATCTGCTCCTAGTGCATATAAAGCTCAAACAAATGCTCCTCTTCATACAATTAAAAAAAAAAAAAAGGAAAAAAAAAAAGGTGGCTAGATCTTGTCCTTTAGCATGAAGGAGGGCCTACTTATCTAAAAAATTTCAGTCTTAGCATGTCCATGCTGACCACTTGCCCTTCCTGTAGAAGCAGTTGAGCTTAGCCTTCAGCAACATGTAAAGGGGCAAGCCATCGGTGCCTCAGTACATTGCAACATGGAGATGCCCTCCACATGGCTTTCAGCACAGACCAGAAGGTATGACCAAGGTCATTAGTTCAGTAGTCAATGGAAACATTCTCACATCTCCGCAAAGGTCTCAGAGAGCTGGACTGCTTTATCTGTCCCTCTACTGGATGTGTTGGCCATGTGTATGTCATTTGAAGAATTCGAGCTCACCCTCCACCATTCAATTACCAAGGGAAATGAGAAAACCTTGTGTGTGGATCTTCTTTTTACATTTTTATAGTACTTACAAATACAGTGGGGTAATCCTGTCAAAACTAGGTATCATCAATGCAGGAAGAACAAATAACTAGAGCTACAGAAGAATTAAGATTGCTTGTTCCTGTGCTTTATTGAAGTAGATGAAGTGTGGGTATCTCATAAAATATGCTCGTGTACTTTGATTTTTTCATCCTGCACTCACTCCTCTGCAATCTGCTTACCATGACAAAAGTCACCAGAGACGCAAAGTGCTGTGATAATGAGAGAACTGTAGGTAACTTCCAATCAGTCCCCCGGGGCATATTTGGAGTTTACTACCCATAGGATATAATGGTTTCTTCATGCAATTGCAGCTGACTCCACATTTCTCCTTCAGTAAATATATGCAACCATTGAAAAATAAAATTCAGGTTTACCTTAAGAGAGTGCTGAGCACATCTCTCTTTTATGCCTCATGTTTATCCATCTACAATCTTGCAATCTTGGGAAATCAGAGTATTGGCTTTTGTTATAGTAATCTCACTGTTGGAAGCAACTATCATTTGGCTATTGTAAGTTTTATGTAATTAGTAATTTATGGCCCCTAATTTTCTCAGACACTTTTTGCAGCTGAAGCTGCAAATTACATTATGCCAAATATTGAACCTCTGGAGGCAGTGTATGTAGCCTTTCAAAGATGAAAATTACACCTCTTTAGGAGGTTTACTCCCCTAACAAAAGCTTATTAAGAAAGATTTCTTTGTATGTAAAGTGCTGGCATAAATTACAACATAGGAAATTTAATAATTAATGAGATTTTTTCATTATATTATTTTGATCACCATTATATTTTCATCAAATAATGAATGTGTTGCTGAAGTAATAGCTTTACTCGTCATAAGATACGCATCTGAAATTACTTCATGGGGTAAAGTACACATGTAATTCCTTTTTTTCAGCGGTTGTTTGCAAGTTGCCCAAGTTACCTCCACTAACACTCTATGCAAGACTTAGAGACGTGAAACCCTTTCAGCCATCTCAAGACATTAGCATTAAATTATCGTTCCAGTTTTCAAGAGAAAGCGGAACATGTTTAACATTTCCTTTCATTTTGTTCTGCTTTTAAATATCCCTAACACTGTGCCAGAACTAAAGTCAAAAGTTGACACCATACTAATGGGGTTAATGTGTGGTCAAATTCTGCATTTTTTTCTGCCAGAAGAGCATTTGACATTATTCTTGTTGAATAAAGACAGTCAATAGTGATATGTTACAAGCTTCGCAGCTCTGAAAATGAAAACCAGGCTGTTTACACAAAACTGGATTGCTGTATTTTCTTGTTCTAAGCAGGTCACGCTGTGCAAAGAGGTGTGTTTTATTGGTACTTACAAGTGTGATGCTGCTGCTTTGCAGTGCAAGGAGCGCTTTCGATGCGCAAGGGCCTCAAGAGTAAATATAACAATGTGACTGTTTATTCTATATGTTGATCCAGTGTAGCTCTATTCCAGCTCCATCCCAGCTGATTTCCATGGTGTTATAATGCCCTCAACCCGGCAGCAGCGCGGTGATGAATCAGACATTCTTTTCTCCAGTTTCCAGTGCACAACAGTGAATTTTCTAGGTAGCTTGTTCAGAGACCTCTGTGTTCCCTTACGCTGTGAGACAGATGAGGATGAATAGGAGCCAAAAGGAAAGGTAAAACCTTAGAGAGCAGCCATCTGCCCACTTTTCACCTCCTCACGAAAGTCTCCTGGTAGCGACATTGTGCGCTCCAGACTTGGCTAGAAAGGGTTAGCTGAGTTTAAGAAGGAAACATTTTGTCATTTACATGGATCCCTGCTAGAAACCCAGTAAAAAAGGGAGTCAAAACTGATGCTATTCCTCTAGTTTGCTTTCTGTCCTGGCTTCTGCCCAGAGGGAGAATTGGGAGAGATGAAGGTGCAGCTGTGGCCCTGGGGATCAAGGAGAGAATCGATGTCCATGGCCTCAAGGGCATGAGGATGGGGAGTCAGGGTACCCGTGCAGCTCCTAGGAAGTTCCTATGACTCTAGGAAGTCCTAAGGCCAAGTGCTTTGATTTTTGTTGCCTTCCAAAGGCTGGCAAGCGTCATCTACAGAACTACTCACGTGTTTTCAGCATGTGCTGAGACTCCTTCACAGGTCCTGCTGTCAGACTCTTTCAGCTCTGTGCCCATTTTTACAGCAAACATCATTCACGGGGAATATGAGCTGTAGAAGGGGTTTCGAGAAGCTAATGTTGTGTGCTTCTTAGCATGTCAGCCTCAGTTTGTCCTTAAAGGAAAATTGATTAGCTTGTTAATGAAATCGGACATAAGAGGGCTCACGCTGTGGAAGGCTTTGCCCTGAGGCCATGGAGCTGGATCGGGAGGCAGCACCAGGGAACCCCGGCAAGGCTGGGGGCCGCGGGACCACCAGGGTGGTGTGATGCCCTCCCTCCCCGACCAGCCCCATCCCGCAGACCCCAGCAAGGCAAGACGGGCTGGGCTGGGGACAGTGACCCGGGTCGGCCACAGCCTGGCCATCCCCAGGCACTGTGGGGCCCAGCCCAGCCAGGAAGGCAGCCCCTGGGATGGGGTGGGGACAGGATGGGAATGGGGTCAGGACAGTGCCCGGCTCAGTGGGGCCCAGGGCCAGGCAAGGACAAGGCTGCAGCACCTGGTCTGAATGTCGAAGAAGTTCTCATTACTAAATGAAACAGTATGTTTTGGTTAATCCAGTAGAGAAGGGGTACTTAATTAATCTCTACTGAGGTCTGCTGGGAAATTCTTCTAAGGTCTGTTAATTCTTACTGAGATCTGATCAGCAGAAAGCAATGTACTGGTTTTGCTCTGCCTTCACAACTTGCAGCCGCTTTCTGAGAGAGCAGGGTAATGGTGAGAAATATTGGATTGCCTGCAGATAAGGGTAAAATGTGCTCATGAGCTAAATGAGAGACTGCTATTTGAGTAGCAGCATAGTACTATATCTTCGGAGATGTAAATTAAAGTTACAGGTGAGAGCACAAGTAAAAATGGATGGTTTGTTCCACATTATAATTTTTCCAGCAGAAAAGCCAGCTTAACAGGTTCCTGATCTCCCCCTTGTCCCACACCTGCTATGTCAACGACCACCACAATTTACCAGCCCCTCAGCCGAGCTGCTGCAACTCTTCGTGAGACAATCTCAGAACCCAATCAGTGAAATCATCCTTTTTTTTAAAATAAGTCGGAAAAAAAATGAACCATTTCAAGTGTAGCCACATGGAGCACAACTGAGCCCTTAAAAACTGTGGTTCAGGGGAAGCAGAAGAGAGCAAACAGCTGGAAAACCCTTCCATGAGCCTCACTCTTGGAGCAATCTAGCACAGGAACCCCCAAATGACCACAATCACAAATTCCTCCAGATCATTGTGTCACCATGGGTGCCACTGCTTTCCATTATAAATCCCAATGTTGTGTTGTTTTTCAATATCGCTGAGCTTCCACCAAGCATGACCAGATCTGTAGATGCTGGAAGTATGCTGCTTCTGAAACGATTAATCTAAAATAAGGCAGGCATCTCCAAACACACGGGCGTGGGGGGATGTCAATGTGTTGTTTTAATCCTGTGAAACTGTCCTAGCAACCCTGTATTTGAGGAGGGTTTTAAAATCAAAATTTCCCTGTCTTACACAACTCTGATTCACACCCCACTCAGGTACCGGGGGCCAAGGAATTTAGGCATATATATAGACAGCGGTATTAAGGTCATATGGACAACATTAATTCTGGTATTTCCTAGCTTTTGCATATTTGCCTGAGCAAACATGATCTGCTTTCATGAGGGCTGCTGGAAGGTTTTTTGTAACTATATCTAAATCACCTAGTCTTTTTTGCCTTCGCATTACTTTACTAGCTATGCCTGCCTGTTATAGAAATGTCTAAAACAAAGTTGTTCACGTGAAGAGAAAGCAACTGCTTTAACTGAAGGTAAACTTTCTCCGATCACACACAAGGTTATCTACATGTAAGTTATGCACAAGAACTACAGTTATCAATACAGCTACTGATAACTGATTACACTGCCAGTTTGGTTTGGTTGCTTTGTTACAGGAGCCAGCCAGGAGCTAAACTATTCCAGCCAACATTGCTTGTACTTTTAATCTAATGCAAAAGCTGGATTCCAGACTTTTAAAAGTGAACACCTAGCATATATCTATCAATGATACTACCTAACTGCTCATATTTGGTAACTGTGGAAATAATAGCAGACAATACATTTAATTTCTAAGGCTGAACGATCAAGAACCATTACAGGAATATGGAAGACACGAGTAAAGCAATTAAGATAAGTGGAAAGTCTTTCATTGCTTGTATCAAACAAGTGAACTATTCAGGAAGATGGGCCAAGCTGGCGAACTTGCTCAAAATAAATGACCGATGCCACTTTTTATGTGTGCTTACTGTAACTCATACACTAACTTAGCTGGGTTGGCTAATTGTCAACATACTGATGCAGCACACTCTCAGTTCCTGTTTAAGTAAGAACATTACTTGTTTTGAGTGAAATTAAAGATAAACTGACTGTTACAAATGAAAAGTAAATGACTACATTTGTTTGTAGAGAAAGCTGAGTACTTATACGCCCTGAGTTTGCAAACATATAAGGAAGAAATGACTTCCGGTCAGTGGGACTGCTCAAACATGGGAAGTTACTCATTTGCTTAAGTGTTCAGAAGATCAGATCACAACATCCAGAAACTCAGCTGCTACACCCAAACATCTTTCCCACAGCACCCAGTTCTTAGTCACCGCTCTCCAGGGAGAGCAGACAGCATAGAGCAGAAGTCATTGTGGTCAGTGTGTGACCTATTTAGTAAAAAAAATTTGTCTTACTCATTTTCCACATTTCATATTTCAAGACTGCATTATGAATTTCTGTCAGTCGTAGGCACTAGATTTATACTAAATGAAAAGCTGAAGAAAGGCTTGTCACTTGCTCTTAAGTCTAGTGCAAGAACCCCGACCTCACTGATATACAGGGTAACACTTAATTTGGGATCCATAGTATTAAGTTTATTAATGATCAGTATTTTCAAATGTTACAAATGATTTGGGGTAGCTCCATCATAGAGATTCCTTCAGGCAGTCATAAAGCAGGTCCCCTGCCCTTCTGAAAAGCCAGTGCCTCCTTGAGACCTCCCAGGAGGGTCTCCTAAGATCCCTCACCACTTTGGAACATCTTTGCCAATCACTTTAGTTGTCCTGCAAAGAAAAGGACCTGCCTAACCTGCTGCTGTTTGCTACCACCCCTATGGAGCCTGCAGTGCTGTAGTCCTTTCAGAAGTGTGTAAATAATTATATTATTAGCTGTCATAATGTTTATTTAACCATTAGTTAACCTACTGGTTGTGGACATTCTTAAGACCAATATTCACTCAATTCATGGGCCTGAATGAGAAGTAAAAGGTAGCTCTGAAAAGCCTGCGTATCCACTGCCAGCAGGTGACTTCAGAGAGCGCGGTCCTTCCGACAGCTCACCTTCATCCAGAGGGCCCTCCTGAAGCCCCGGGCTCCTGGTAAGACCTGGGGGGAGAAGCAGTTCCTGCAGCTTACAGGAGCCGCTGGCTTTGCAGAAAAGTGATGAGATAACTTCATTAAACAGTGCAAAATTTACACTAAAAAACACACCAGGAGAGCTGTGGAAATAATGCAGCAACATTTTTTAAATACCCTAGTCAATTCATTCAAAAAATATACATTGGCAGGAGGAGGGGAAGTAGTTTAATAATTTTAATGGCCAACACTTAAGAAAAGATTAAAGGTCTAATACATTAAAAAGGAAACTCTGCTGATGGTAATCAGTTTTGCTGCTTTTATGCATCATTTTGTTCCGTGTTTGTGTATGAAATGAGGTGTGTGGGGGCGGGGGGAATTTGAAGATTTAGGGAGATTACTGCTTTCATGAGAGTGTTTTATTGCACTTCGGCAGTTCTGGATTTAACCAGAAAATCCAATTGTGGAAAAAGGATGAAACAATCTGTTTTTCCTCTAATCAATCACAAGGTTGCAGGACACATTAAAATAAATTTGCGACCGCCATTCTTCTTCCTTCCCACTGTTGTCATAGCAAATGATGATCTAAAATCTGACTGACACTTCACGTATCAGCTCTGATGCCTGCTGCCCTCCTCCTTTTACCAATTCCTATGATTACAAACAAATAACTTCAGAGCTGTTATAAGAACATGGAGAAAAGCCATACGGTAGATGAAGCATTTTAATCGGTGCTAACCCTAAAATATTGGCAAAATTACAATCATCAGTCACGTGAAATAATATGAAAAGAATTGAGTAACGAATAATTTACTCTACTGTAAAGTATTCCTCCTAGCTTTTGCCTACAATCGCCTGTTATTCCTAAGCTAGTTGTTACCTCAGGTATAGCAACTAGCAACCAAAATCAAAGGCAATGTTTTCAAATCAATACAGATTGGAGAATCATTCCCTGCCATTGCAACAAATAGTAGTGGCTTAAGACATGATACTCCTGTGCAAAGGCTCACATCCAAGGCGAGTAGAATTCTACCCCTCTAAGTGTTCAATTTCAGAATATCAGAAATCACATGTAGACTACTGGCAGACTGTTTGTGTTACCCAAGCAAGCTTGTTTCTGTGACTGCCATGTAAATATACACCAATGCTGGGATACGACTTACCTTATCTTCTTAAAGGTAAGTATCTAGCTAGTATATTAGGATATAAGGGAATGTTACAGGCACTATGTCCAGTGAGAAGTGTCATTGCTGGGGGAACCTTCCTCTCTGTTGATATAGAATAGATGGTTGATTTTTAGACAGTTAAATTTAGATTAATTCCATCCAACATTGTCTTTGAGGAGAAGCAGTTATTAGCTACTACTGCACCACTGATCCAAGATGAGACCTTTGTAAGCACTGACTCTCAGTTTTATTGTATTGAGGCAATTAACACCATCTTTGGGCTGTAATTAACCTTATTTTCCTAATTCCTACAAACGGATCCCCCCTGCCCACCACAGGCAGATCCCTGAACCCGTTCACAGGAGCAAAGAAAGGTCCTCCCACACATATTTTTTGCTGGGAACTGTTCCCTGATTCTGCCAAAACTTGTGGACTTGAACTCACTGCAGCATCAGAGCCCAAATACAACATCTGCACCTGGGCTGGACAGCTGTGACATGAATGAAACAAAATCCCTTGGAGGATTCTAGTAATAAAGAAACCCAGCTAAGCATATAAACAGCACCCATAGTCCACGGTTCCATCCTATGGCCTTTTATTGTGCAAAAAGTCATTAGGATTTGTGAGGGCTCGTATCTATGCTTGTGAGCATTGATATTAGATGACACTGAGTAAATTTTCTTTGCTAAAGTTGTCTGGCTAACTATTAATTCGGAACAGTGGTGAATAAAGTGAAACCATTAATAGGTACAGAAAGAAATTTTGTGTTAGGTTCTGTGTGGTATTTGTTTTGTGCCATGTTTTCTGGAGCTGTTTCTCATTTCTCTTTTCTCCAGTGTCTTTCATGAGCACAATATTGAAAGTGGTGAACAAAGATTAAATATTAATATAGAGCGTCTCATGCTTCATTAAAAATATTAGGATGTAACGCTGCTGTTGCTTACAGCAGTTGAAAAGAAATCAACGTGGAAATCAAGTGCTGAAGTATAAGACGACAGTTAAGCAAAATACTACAGCTACTCCTCAAAACAAAAGCAGCAATGGTCAGGAAGATTTTGCTGAGTAATGTTTTAGCAAAAGAGAGGAAGAGAAACTGAAAAAGAAGGAGCAGAAAATACAGAGACAGCTTAAAGAAACACTGGGAACATGCTCTATGGCCTTAAGAAAAGTCTTCAGAGAGATTTCTGGGCTGAGAGCTAAGTAGCACAGAGCTGAGAACATAAAGAAATATCATTTGTTTGAATCCTCCTGCGTGCAAATGTATGGATATCGTGCATTCTTTGTGTAAAATACACAAATAATAAATTAACAGCAAAGATAATGACTGTACCGACCATTTCTAGTTCTAATTAAATAAAGTCACATCCCTGAAAATTAACTAAACTTTCAGACAAAAGGGATAACAGCATACTGTTACCTTCTAATAAATACAGCTTTATAGGGGACAAAATTATTCTATTTTTCATTCACTACAATCTTATGCTTGTTTGCATCCTGCATAAAAGTAATAAAGATATCCCAAGTTTTGATCATACGGATATATATGGTGAATATATGTTACTTCTAAAGTGCTGACCCATAAATATTTATCATACATATTTTTCTGTGCAAGAACTGCATTTAACTTCATCAATTCAATTTCATTTAAAAAAGACTAAGCCAGCATATTGAACTGATTTCTGGCACAACGATAAGATTTTTTTTCTTTACTGTCATTTTAATTCATTATATTACTGCGCTATTTTTAAAAGGTCCCATTTATATTGTACATTGAAGTTCCATAGATTACCAGTTGGAAACTAAAGATTAATTTACAGGAAATGCAAGGAAAGTATCAAAGCGTAGTGACAGGAGTTATCTTAAGAGTTATTTCGCGTAATATACCACAAGATCTTTACCATGGCATATTCTATGCCATTTAGATTTTAAATTCTTAAAGACAGGGGCTAACTATTCTTGATGCTCTGTGAAATAACATAAGTATACCATGTCATATGCTAAATTACATCTTCACTCTATTTTAGCAAATATCTAGCATGGTAAATTATGCTTACAATTTAAAAGGGGGAAATGAATTGTTGTAAAATATCAATAATAAAGCTCAGAGTAGAACATTACAATATTTCAGTTACTTACAATTACAAAAGTGAACCCAGTGCAGGTGAACAGCGGCTGAAATTTATCACCACCTGATGGGTGTTCAGTGGACCATGTGAAGGGAATTAACTTGTCTGTCCAGTTTGGAGCTGAAAACTCTCCATATTACAGAAACTGCCACCAAAGCTGGCACCTTCATTGGCAGAGGCCAAGGGTTAGGTGGGTGTTGGAGAAACAAGTATTGCTGTGCTTTTAACTGCTGGCAGACTAAGTACAGGACTTCATTTGTCAGAGATGATGGCAAAACCATTCAGAAGTTTCAAACAAAGCCCAGAAAAAAAAAATATCCCCCACTAGATGGTTACAGCATTTGCACAAAATTGCCCAATTCTTGTTTACTTGCAGTCGTGGGACTGGGCACTGAAAGAGTCTGTCTCTAAAAGAACTGTATTCACACAAGCAGTAGTTATTGTCTTGGGGCAGAAATTAATGGGTGAGGTTCTCTGGCCTGTGTGATACAAGAGGTCAGACAAAACTATCATGATAGTCCCTCTGGCCTTTTAAATCCATGCATCTGTGATCAGCAAATGGAAATCAAATTGTTTCCAAAATCAGGCAATGTCTCTTTTCATTTGGTCTACCTAGTGGCACGTGCATTTGACGTTTTATGCTGTAAAATATATAGAGGTTAATACGATATTCTGCATGTGTGTGGGCATTATCCATTCCCACAGAAAGCGTTCTGCATCACAGGCTGGATCACATAAGCCATTTTAGATATCCTTCTACTGTCAGTATGGCATACAGCTCTTTATCACTTGAGTAATGCAAGTGCTAGAGAAAGCAACATGGACCCGTCAGTGCCCTGTGGATTCTAGGCTTGCACTTGAGGAGCACCTGAGTAAAGGCAAGGTTATTCAGCTCTCACATAGCACTCACTCTGATGTAAGCACGATCAGGCTCTTTGCATCACCGAAGTAAGTAATACGCAAATTCCCCACCAGGACTATGCATGTGTACAGAACTAGACATTTTCCAACCATCCTCAACAAGGTTCTGTTAAGTTTTCCAGTCCTCCTGACTGTTCTACTGGTCACGATGGAGTGACATCAAAAAGTAGCTGACAGATTTAATTTGGGGAGGCTAGATTTTCTTTTACTAAGGCTTTATTTTTTTCAAATGAGAAAATTCCATTAAAAAAGCCATAATACTGTCAGTTGGATAGAAGATGGCACTGCAAACACAAAGTGATGGAGACCGGCTATCCAAGTGAAGCATACAATTAGTTCTGAATACCTTTCTTTCAAATTTATACTGATAATTGGCAATCTTATTCACTTGAGTTTGCATTTGGCTAAATGACAGAGACTTCTATTAACTGATGCAGTTTTTTTAAAAAGTTCATTTGCAAATAGCAGGATTTACTATTTGTGAAATGCCAGTTTTCTTTCTATTAAAAAAAGAAAATTATTAAAGCAGTTCTAAAGGCATGATTCCCATTCCCATTTATCACCAGATTTAGGATTGTGGAATAGGCTTAGGAGTCATAAGCTATATGACAGCAATTCCTCCCTGTATTTTCCTAACCACCTTCTTTTCTCATAGTTCTGCTCATTTCTGCCTTGTGCCATGGTGTTCTGCCTCCTCCCTGCGTGCTGGCACCGCCGTGCGTGTGGCCGTGTTGTGAAGCAGCCCGGAGAACTGATAGGGCTTAAAAAAAAGCCCCCAAACCCCCCAAAACCCCAAACCCAACCAAAAAAAGGAGAGTTCTTTTCAAAATTCGTTTTCCAGGATCTGGTTGCTGGCGGGGCAACGGATGGAGCCATTCTGGCACAGCAGAGCAAGGCGCCGCATGGGGCAGGGTGGGCAGGACTCCTGCAATCTGCTCCGAGCATCACCTCCTCCCAGAAGCAAGGCGGCCGGGCTCTCTTTAGGCTTAGTGAGTGACACCTGTAAGGAGATAATTTCAGCCTCTCTAGTTTTGCATGCCAGGTATTCACCCTTCTCCACACCTCAGTAACTATGTCATTTTCCATTCACCCTAGCTATCCCATGACAGCTTCCACAAATAGATTCAGAAATTGACTGTCAAGTTATTCTTTATAACGTACTTTATTGCCATACATGAAAAGTGCATTGACTTTCCTTCAAAACAGGAGGAAAGATCTGCACTGTGTGCTTGATGCTACTTGCAGTGAAGTAGAGAATAAAACCCCCAGTACAGGGAAGAAATGCCTATTATCTCTCCAAGCTCCGCTCAATGTCTTACGCTAGTCTGGAAGGGAACAGGATAATGGAAAGTTTTGGTCTCGGTAGGGTAACATCTCTGAGGAACACTTTTTGGTGTCAGAAGCTTGGCTTCTTTTTCCCTTCTTAGAACACGTTGCCACACAATAACCTATGCCAGGTACCTTCTGGAGGGTGGGGGGAAAAGTTTTAAAGCCTATTTTAATCCTTCCCCTCTTTGACACCTCATTGTTTTAGACTTGTAATGATAAATGTGATAATGAGTAATGACATCTATTCATGGAACGTGTGAAAGCAGGTCTGAAATATCAGGATTTGGCATGAGGAAAATGTGTCTCCAACAAGGTCAGCTGCATTGACTTACTTTAACCCATCCCTCATTAAAACACAGGCTGAATTTCTCATAAGTCTGGTCAGAGTACATTCTCCGTCTCTCTGTCTCCGTCCCCCTGTGCCTGCAGTTTTTTTAGATGGTGCTCAAAGGCCAAATTATGGGAATTTTCAAACTCATTGTTCCCCATTAAAATGCTAATTCTGCCTATGATTCCTATTGTTTAATCCCTGGAGTGCTTTAGGACATGCAAGACAGAGTATACGTTCTCTGAAAGAGTGCTCACCCTGTATGTTGCTCCTTCCCTTTGTCAACAAATGGTGCGGCTTGGCAAGCGGACAAGATGCTTTAGCAAGGTGCAGCAAACAAGCTGTACGCAGTTGTTACACCGATTGTCCTTCTGATGTTACGTGTGATGCGCCTTTTCTATTCTCTTCCACATACGACTTTTATAATGCCCTCATCACCATAGTGCCTGAGTGCTTTCTAATAGTGCATTAACCAAAACAGCTAACATCCGTCACTTCTTTCTCCTTTATCCTGCCCCTGAGGAGAGGAGCCTAGGTAGAGGAAAACCTTTGGTAGAGTGACTTTTTTATGAGAGCAAGATAGGGAAGGAGGATTGCTTTTAAAGGGTTTATTAGCATATATGTTTTTGTAAATTTATATAGGGCAGGCGGGGCGGGGGAACGGTCAAAGAAATGTACTTGGAGCAGAAGGTGATGAAGGGATATGATGGTTCACAGACTCTGGGGAATTTCACTTGATGCGGCTGGTGTGCTTTTCTGGAAAGCTTTGCTCTGATCACCATTGTGCCAGAGACTTGAAGGTGCCAACCACAGTCCTGGTATATTGGATTATCATTTACATATCACAAGCCAAGGCCTGGGATGGCTATCAATGAGAAAGCCAAGATTTTTAATTTGACACCCAAAATTCTACCAGAGGTCAGCACCGACAGCACCAAGCTGACTCTGTGTAGGTAACTACTGTTAGATGACATAATTGTGCTTTTCCATTGGTTTTGGTTTAACTTTTATAAGACAGGTGAGACTAGACACTGACCTTTACTTCCAAAGGAAAATGAAGATTTGAAACTTTTGCCTAAAAACCGGGACCTTTCCACTTACCATAATCAGGAAAGAACTTCATTTGCCACCTATGCATGTGGCTGGCAGAAAGAAAGGTGCCTTCATCGCAAGAAGAGGAAAGGAGTCACAGATGATGAATTAAAATCTTCATGACTGAACTACTTTCTGCACTAATGTGTATTCTCATTTTCATTCTGATACCTATCACTGTAGAAAATATCTTTGTTCCACTTTGTAATATTTTGCCAAAATAGGACCAATGTTGTTTACAACCATGATGATCTAAGGATACAAGTGAGGAAAAGGAGAGGACATATCATTTCTTAAGTCAGCTAATATACTGGGAACAACATTATGCTTTTGGATTTGGCATTAAGGGATGCCAAGTCCAAAAGCATCTCCATTTTATCCAACTTTATCAGTTTGTCTAAGAAAATATGTACTTTCTTCCAAAATACTGCCATTAAGCTCTACTTACATTTTTTGTGACTGTATCTAGTTTTTGAGGTTCCTGTTAAACCAGCGATGGTTCTTCCTGCTTCTCTGACTTCAGTCATTCCTTTATACTTGCTGAACCATTTGGTTTCTATTCCATAATAAAATTATCATCCATACCTGGCAGACATTGCCGGAGACGACTCTGCAATGCTGAGTATATGTTATCTAGCTAGTTTTAAAGTGTATTTTGACAATACTGAATGGCTTGTTATGTCTTTATAGTCTGCTTTATATTAATTCATTCTGATTATTGCTGCCTTAATTTAACACTCAGGAACTTTGGCTATTTCCAGCCGTAGTCCAGCTAAAATTACCACCAGAATTGTTTTGGTTGTTTTTTTTTATTTCAGAACTTTTCATCACGGATTGAATAGACATTACCTACGGTTATCATGGCAAGGTATGAAGCTTCAAAGGTAAACGGAGGGCACTAGGTAAAGAATTATTAATTAAACTTTGCCTTGAGTCACATAGCAAGAATTGATTCAGATATAGCCCTGTGGTGGGACTGTATTAGGGGTACACCATGATGCCTTCTCTCCTTGTATTAGCTGTGCCTGCCAGCAAATGGAATTTTACAGCACAGATTGCCCCCTCTCCTTTTCTTCCTCATCCAGCACCATGCAGCAGACAAACAGGCAAACAGTCCAGATTAAAGTTCATGAGAGCCATCTCAAGTACAAATAAAAGGGTTTCCACTCCCTTGCACAGGAACATGGCCTGTGTCATAGTCTAGGTCCTTGAGATGTCTGTCTTGAAAAGAAATGGAGAATGTTAAATTTAGATAACACGACTACCTGCTCATACGAAAGTAGGTAGATAACAGAATTGTGTTTTCTTGCCTGTAGTTCTTAGGTTTTAACCTCAAAGAGTCTTGCAATCGGATTGCATTGTTGTGTGGAAGCGTGCACTCTCTTACTCTGTGACTTCGTAGAATTTATCCATACAAGCATCCCTTTCTAAGCTGTGCCAATTGTATAAACCATACATGTCATCCAACATCAACTAACTAATGCTAAGGTAATCAGTCTACCATTTTACAATGAAAGATATCCTCTTCTTAAGTCCATCAAGAAGAAAGGCAAGATACTTAATCAGCATAGTAAGGTCTAGGTACTAGTTTGCTTTCTCTGGGGTTAGATCTGCCTACTGAAAGTCTGTTTGCTTTTTGTCAGCATGTTTCAAACGCAAGTATAAAAAAGCCAGAAAATCATGTTTCTTAGTAAATGTTTTACACATTTTATTATGCTACCGAAGGCATGAACACCTGTACAGTTGTTGTATACTAATATAAAATATCACTCTTGAAAGACAAAATATATACAGAATCTTGAACCATCGATTTTTTTTTGTTGTTTCATATGTTTTATTTTAATAATTAGCATTCCTCTCATATTCATTCCAATTAGGGCATGGTAACAAATCTGTTAGACACAGGAAAAACATCAAATCATCACACCATATTTGTGTCTTCAACACATATTCTTAGTGAGGGAGGATCTGTTTTTTTTAAATGTACCATGTATACAAGAATGTGTTATAACTTGAATACGTATAGTAGACATTGTCCAAGCAAGTCTCTATTCTATTCAATAAGCACTATAGAGACTGTTTTCACAAACCAAGGGATTCACAATATATTGTCTTCATTATTTTCAATGACTGCATCCCTTGAGTACTAGAGTTTGTAGTGTCTTAGAGAACAGCCATGTGACTATAATGTTCATGAAAAGGAATAAAAAAAAAAAGTAAACCCAAGTTTACTTACACATTTTTTACTGGTCTAATTCTCTCAGGCCACCTGTTCTGTAGCTGCATAGAACTAAGCAGCTGTGAACCCAGTGAACTCCAGGAAAGTGCATGAATCTAGTATTACAGATCAGAAGCCAGGATGCGACCTACCTTCAGAAACAAAACAAATAAAAACCGAAGTGGTGTTTGCATGACATTTTTAGTGGCCTGAAAATGTGCGGTATCATGTGGCACCTAATCTGGTGCAACTGCAAACTGCTGCTCAACGCAAGTCCCGCTCCTGCCTTTCCCCCCCAGCCAGCCCTCTGCCAGCGTGGGGTACCTCCAGCTCCCTTGCAGAGGGGCTGGTGCTCTGCCTCCCTTTCCCCATCTAACTGTTTTGGTGGGTTTGTTTTTGAGCCAGCTGATTAATCCAGCTCACCTTGCAGCTGCACAATCATTAGGTCTGCTACAGCAAAGACAGAGGGAACACACAGCCAGGTACAAGCAGATTGATGGGGGACATTAGCCCTTTCATTAGCATTTCCCCATTAAATGGGGCAGATTTAACATGAAAATGGACTCTAAGAAAAAGCAATGCTTTATTTCCCTGGTGTTTCAATAGTTTATGTTAAAACACTAACATATTCCCACACTCACTAAAGTCAAAATAAAACAATGTGTCCTGATCATGACTGAGAATCGTGTCCGATAATTTTTTGAGTGTGAATGATAGAACAAGGTGAAGATATTTTTGAGAGTGCAACAGTATGTATAAAATATTACGCATGTGTCAAAACAGAGTGAGATTTTCCATGCACTTCGGTTCAATCTCACAGCTTGGTTAATTGATTTGGATGATGGTTTAAAAAGCTTTTTCCATTTTAAGCTAAAGGCTGAACATTTGAGACTTCACAGAAGTCCCTCAGCATTGACCTCATTCACACATTTTTATAAACTAACCACTCCGACAGCTAGGACCGAAGGACATGGTCCTGTATTCCTCATCTGAGAGCTAAGCGTGTCATTTAAAAGAAGGGAGAGTCCTCTAGTGGAGAATTCTGAGTTTTACTCTTAATGTAACATTTGAAGGGATTTCACTTTTAACAGGTTTTGTAATGCAAAAATACCCCAGCTTACCAGCATGTACTGAAAGTACAGTCAACATTTTAAATCCTCCAAGTTCATGCTCGTTGTCAGCTTCTTTGACAAAGTTTTTGGCTCTTTGTACTCAAGCTTTTTTTTTTTTTTTAAAGGAGATTACAGCTATTTAGGAATGAACAAAGACATACATGCTTCAGTAATCTTACTCTTCTGCTATTAAAAAAAAGCGTCACCTGATCAAGAAGGAGAAGGAATCACTTGTTTTATGTGACTCTCCTAACAACATGAACGATCGAACGGAGCATCTGCAAATTGCTCAAACACTCTTGCAAATAACAAATGTGCTTCCAGGAAGAAGGATCGGTTCGCCAATAATGTACCAGTAGCAGAAAGCTAAATTAGCAATGAATATCAGTCACAATGAAGCACTTGACCGGCTCTTGATGTGACACAACTTGAAGGGACACCATGTACTTTGAAAGGGCACTGATGTAACGGGATGAGACACGGTGACCTTTGTATGGTTGCCTTATTTGCTACACAGGCAGCAATCAAGCAACTTTAAACAGCCCTGAGATTTCGTTCCTGACCTCTCCTGAACATTTTTCATTTAATAACATGTCAGTGGCTTTTACATTCTACCTCCCCGTTTGGATTGCACAGAGATGGAGAAAAGAGAGATCAAGACAGATGGCAAAAGACTGATCTGGTGGAGGAAGGCTCTCCCCCTGTGAACGCCCTCTGTGAGTTATAGGGTTCAGGAGACAGAACTCGTGCTCGTGTCAATAAAAGGAGCCAAAGCAGTTCAGTTCACCTACTCCCTTATTTTTCTCTGACATATTTCATCTCGGTCTGATATTCCTGTTACCAGCCTTCTATCTATCTTACACTTGATAGGGAATTTCCTGTGCAGGATGCAGACTTTATTGTGCCAGACGCACTGCCAACTCTTGCAACTTTATCTCAAGCCTTGCAATTTCTGGAAGTATTCATAGAGACCAGCTGCTGGCCCATAAAATTTCAAAAGAATGTCAGCTTTCATTTAAAAAAAATAAGAAAGACACAAAAAAAAGAAAGAAACAAAAATAAGAAAGAAAAACCAAGGTGAAGTCTGCAAATCCAGAGCATAAATGCAAAAATACAGAATGTATTACTCTAAGTATGTTTCATACTTTTTAAAGCCCCATGGCACTCTTGAGGCCTGAGCTGTGATTTCTGCATGTCTGGAGCTGGCAGTTCTGTGCCTGTGAAAACTTCTCATGTGGAGAGTTTATTCTCCACCACGCAGCTCTGGCCACTTCTGAGTTACAGGGCACAAAGTGAATTGGCAGACAGCAAGATCTGTCTGTGTGCGTCAATCACGCTTACTAAAATGTCTCTCCTTATTCATTACATTCAAATGCTTTGTGAGTAAACTAAGACTGAATTGCAGCATGGAGGATGTTTTAGTGGTTGGAGGGCACAGTTTGGTTAGAAAAATGGAGTAGGAAGATGTAATCTTCACAGCAGTCTCTTTTCCTCCTCGCCTCAAATGTTGAAGTACTAGGAGATGTAATCTTCAACAGTATTCCTACGTGTTTGCTTTCTAGTATTATACCTGTGCTATCTCCCTTTTCATTCCCTTCCAGGCTGGCTATTTGTAATTGCTCATCTGAGCAGAAATATCTGAAAACCTGAAAATGCAGAGACAAAGTAAGTGTAAAACAGAATTTTTCTACTAAAGATCAAGATGATTAAATAACGTCAAAGATAAAACCATGAAGTTATAAATACAATCTTCACATGGTTTTCCTTCAACTATATTCCTAATATTTTGCATTCATTTTTTTCCATATATCCTAGCAGATGGCATCTCTGGGTGGGTGTGCAGAGGCACTGTGCTCTGGCAGTAACCTGTGTTCAGTCTCATTTGTTGTCATGAAAATTCTCATTAGGGTTAAACTCATCCAGTGAGAAAATTGAAACCTACCTTAAATTACATGAGTCTTCTCAAATAAATTTTTAGTTGGCAACAGTACGCTACCATCCCCATGGCTTCTCACTGAGTTTTCAACTCATGAGTTTTCTGTCCCTCAAGCATTTCCAAAAATACTATCTTTACTCTAGCAGGCCTCATCTCCCCATTTGAAGTAGGAATAGCAGCAATTCTTCGTTGCCCCATCATTAGCTTAATACACTAAGCTTATGCCCAGCTTAATACTTCATTAGGAATGGAAGGTATACCTAACTTACACGGGCAGAGAGAAAAAATCTCAAATGCTTTGAATAAATTGTAGAAATTGTACCTTGTATTTTTTGAAGCCTAGTGAAGAATAATTGTGCTGGGCTTCTAAGAGACTTTCAGATCTTTTCCCAGGGATTCTCTGAAGACCTGACCACTAAGAAGAAGGTAAATTAGATTACAGTATAAAGTGAAGCCTGCATTTGGTGCTTTGGGACTGCTTGTAACGTGGTGCCAGAGGTTTCAACAAGAGGGAGCAAGCCGTGAATCTAGCATTGTCACAGAAAGCATTAGAAACACAGCGGACAGAGTTATCCAGAGACAGCAAAGCTGATTTCTGGTCTCTTTTTCAGTTTCTTAGTAAGGCTTCCCCAGGTGAAGGATAACCACTACCCCAGTTCTGACTGCTGATGCCCTAGAAGCACAGAGGCAACCAATTCAGAAACCATCCCCTTGCATTCAGTTTTCATCCATTGGATTGCTCACACCATCATCTCCTGGAATAACAGCTTGTCTACAAACACCCCTAGACTGAGGCCCAGAAAGGGAAAAATCAATTTTCAGTATCAAGGAGAACTGATTGTAGGTCGGAGCTTTGGTTGGAGATTTGCTGATGACACTTGTGTGCCTCTCATCACTCCTATCGCAGTCCACTTTCTGCTCAGAAACAGCGCAGGCTAATGTTGCCGTTACCTTCTTTCAGAAGTCCCGGTATTAGTCCATGGATGAGCAACCACTGAACTCAGAGAAGAACAGCTTATATTATGGATGCCATCAAGACCACGCAGTCCAAATTTCAGAGGGATTTGGATCAGGCCTTCCAAGAGACATTACATGTTAGAAATTAACCATGTGGTACGTATGACTGGAACACCCTTCATGTAACACCTTCATGGAACACCCTGTAATCATGTCCTAGATAGTCCTCTCAGTTCACATGCAATGAATCCTGGCTCTTCTGCTAAGCAGTTTTATCTGTTATGTGGATGTCAATTTTCTTCTCCTCCAACACTATAAATGACAGCAGATTAAGGTATTTATGATGGTGTAGAAGAATTTTTAATATGTCAGTTTATAGTCCAGTTGGAAGACTGGGCTATTTCCAGCTTGGATTTTGGCTGCATGAGGAAAATCGGGTTAGAATTTGATTTTGTTAAATCACTGCAGCACGCTGATGTAGATATGTATTTAAGGAGTTTCATAATGACTCTGTTTAAACTGGCAAGGAATCAGCTTAAGATAAATTAACGCCATGCACCCTTACACAAAGCACCAGCAAATGGCGTGATGACACTAATGGTACTAAATGCACGAAGGATTGTGCTGATCTATGAAATGCATTTCTAATCCTATTTGATTGCACTGTTTGCACAGATGATGCTTGAGTATATGAGTGTTTGTATGGGTGTTCTCTGAAGAACACAGAACATTAGCCTTCTTTATCCATGCACGTTGTGAAATTCTGAGTGCTGGCAAAATGGTGGGAAATCTTGTGGGTAGGACTGAGAAGGGAAGGATGTTCTCTTTCTCTGTGGAAAGGGTACTGGACTTCACTAGTTAGAAAATGAACTATGAGACTTAATGTATCATAGTTGCAAACAATTCATCAACTTATATTATTCTTCAAAGGTTAGGCTCTCACATATGAGAGCTGAAAATACCAAAAAGCCCAAAGAAGGACCTTGTGGAAATGGTGCAATTAGTCAGTCTTTAAGATAACACTGAAGTACATTTCTAAAACAGAAATAATCTGCAGGAGGTTAACCTGTTCAGAACTGCTTCACACATTTATTTTTCTCCAGACTTTCTTTCTTTTTAACTTTTGCAGATCCTTTAAGTATTTGATCTAGTATCCAAGAGTTAATAAAACCTTATTTATCCCAATAGACCCATAAACTCAGAAAAAATACATAAAGCACATAAAACTTCACCCTTATTAATGTAATCCTTAAAACCATGTAGTGCACATGACAGCATTTGCAAAAACTGTACAGTCATAAAGGTTAGTCTATTAGTAACGCAGATTCCTAAGTCACATGTATCACCTCTTTATTCAGATTACCCCTTTGACCGCGCTAAACAGTGTTTTGCCTTGATACTTGCAGCCTATGTCTATGACCTTTGGAAGAAGGGGCAGGCCACTCAGGAGGGCTACAAGGAGGTCGTGAGGTTATGCAGGGAGAAAATTAGAAGGGCCAAAGCCCAACTAGAACTTAATCTAGCCACTCCCATAAAAGACAATATAAATACATTAGCAACAAAAGGAGCGCTAAGGAGAATCTCCATCCTTTATTGGATGTGGGGGGAAACATAGTGACAAAGGCTGAGGAAAAGGCTGA
>NW_009218744.1:112127-112532 GCF_000690835.1 Fulmarus glacialis
CGTTCCATCCTTTATCAACTGGGGAGGTCCCAGTTGGCTGGAGGTTAGCAAATGTGACGCCCATCTACAAGAAGGGCCGGAAGGACGATCTGGGGAACTACAGGCCTGTCAGACTGACCTCAGTGCCAGGGAAGGTTATGGAGCAGACCATCTTGAGTGCCATCACACAGCATGTACACGACAACCAGGTGATCAGGCCCAGTCAGCAGGGGTTTATGAAAGGCAGGTCCTGCTTGACTAATCTGATCTCCTTCTATGACAAGGTGACCCACTTAGTGGATGAGGGAAAGGCTGTGGATGTGGTGTACCTAGACGTTAATAAAGCTTTTGACACTGTCTCCCACAAGCATTCTCCTAGAGAAGCTGGCTGCTTACTGCTTGGACGGGCGTACTCTTCGCTGGGTA
>NW_009218745.1:0-25893 GCF_000690835.1 Fulmarus glacialis
CCCCGGGGGGCCGCCGGGGCCTCGGCGCCGCTTCCCCGCCCTGGCAGCAGGGAACCCAACCCCCCGCCAGCCGAGCAAACACCACGTAAGTCGTTGTTCTCCCAAGGGCGGGCGGCTGCAGCTACCTCAGGGTGTTTGGGGCTCCCCTTGCAGCCCTTTCTCTGTGGATCCCGTTCCCAACGTGTGGGCTGTGCGCTGTACTCTTGGACGGCTTCCAAAAAAGAAAAAAAACAAAACAGGAAATTTTTATTGTATTGGTTTTGGGGTTTTTTTTTTTGTACCCCAGATCTGCAAGTCTGAGCCTGCACAGCGTTTCTTTGTAATTCTCATTTCTCACATTCTTTTTTCAGAGTTTGAAATATCAAGATTATTATTCTTTTTTTCTTTTTTCAAACTGTGTAGTTCTATTAATGAAAAAAGCTCCTGTAAGATTCACGGTGGAAATTATGACTTCCAACTTGGAAACATCTGGAGAAAGGGGACTTAGCATGTAAAGTGCCCCCTTCAGAAGCCATCCTGGTTTGTTGTGGCGCCATGTTATCTGAAATGGTGTCTGTAACGGGTATTTTATGCCTTATTCCGGGCCGCTCCCAGATACCAGCATTCAACAAAGAAAGGCTGTGCCTGATGAAAACTGCATCCCACCTCGAAGATAGAAAAGAACCGTACACCAGGTGCAGATCTACTGAAGAACTGAGTAGGCCTTTTGAGAGGGGTGTGGAGAGACGCATTCATATGCCAGTACTGTAAAACTGTCCAAGAAAAAAAATCAAGAAAATCAAGATGATGGAGCTTGTGACATATGCAGCCTGGTTCCTTCGGGGACAGATCTCATGTAAAACCACAGGAAATTAAGACAGAGTTGTTCCCTTTAATACTAAAAGTTTGGGGCTGCCTTTCTTCTCTATGATCCCATGCAGCGAAGCAACCCCTGGCAAGACACTGTCCCTTACAGGGTTTATAATTCTTTTCTTTATACCCTGCTCCAAAATAGCATGAAGCTACCAACTTCAGAAGACAGATTTGACAGCAAGCAGCGCCGTCTGATGCCTAGGAGAAGAGTTGGGGGCCAGCAGAAGTGGCCTGTGTGAGGATCCTGTGCTGTCACATGTTGTGTGACTTTGGGCACGTCACTCCCTTGTCAGCCTAGTTTGCTTAGAAAGTACATTTTTGGGATGCAGTGACTGGGGCATCTCTCAGGAGGAGAGGCTGAGAGCTGGGACTGTTCAGCCTTGGGAAGAGAGGGCTTGGGGGGATCTCATCAGTGTAAGCACCCGGAGGGAGGGAATGAAGAAGAGGGATCCAGGCTGATTCCTACTGACAGAACAAGAGGCAATGGGGACAAAATAAAACCCAGTAAATTCAATCTGAACATAAGAAAAGCCTTTTTTTAACTGTGAGGGTGACCAAACACTAGCACAGGTTGCCCAAAGAGGTTGTGGAGCCTCTGTGGAGATACTAAAAACCCAACTGGACATGATCATGGACAACCTGCTCCGGCTGACCCTGCTTGAGCAGGGGTTGGAGTAGATGACCTCCAGAGGTCCTTTCCAACCCGAATGATGCTGTGACTGTGACTCTCCCCTGATAAATGGTTTTATAGTACCTTGTAGCATCATCCCCAATCTCAGGCAGGTCTTTTAGCCACCAACAGGATAAAAAAGCTTTTGTTTGTGGGAGTATTAGCATATCGTTGAAGCATTGCTTACTTTTTCTCCAGTTAGGTAACTTTGAGAGACAGAAAAAGTACAAGGGTTCCTCATTCTTTTTTCTTTTTTTATAAAGCATCTAAATAATAATACTCATAGATGAGGGTCCAAGGGATGAGCCCTGAAGGATGTCTCTCCATCCCAAATAATATGCATTCCTGGCACACATGACTTTCTGGTTAAATCAGTGACAGACTGAAGAATTATAAATAGATCTAGCTGAATAGAGTTTATACTTAGAAGGTTATTAATGTGGGCTTTTCCCTGAAAAAAATAAAAAAAGCCCTTACGTATAACAGCTTAAGTTTTAACAGGCTCTGAAGATCTGCTCCAAGGCCATCCTGCAGACCAGCCCTTCACTCCACACAAACAGCAGCCCTGTACAGGTGCCTCGAGGTGATCTCAGGGTAATTTAGGAGGTGCCCTGCCCATGCCCTCCCCGCTAACACCCTCATAGTAGGGGTGGGAGAATAGGCACCGTGTCTGCTTTTCAGGCACTGCAACTCACAGCTGTCTCCTGACGTAAACTGAAGTTGGTAGCAACTCAAAATGGTGTCCTTGGCCGTGCTGCGACAGCTGAGGGGAAGATGCATGGCCCTTCCCACCTCCTCTGCTACAAGGAGGCAGACAGCAGGGTTTCATAATTGTGGTGGTGAATTTCCAAAGGTTATATGGAAATACCCTTCGATTGAGCATCAAGAAGTCCATGTGCTCAAGCACGTCAGGCAAGTAAGGACACCAACAGGCACAGGCAAAGTGGATGAGGTGTCAGCAAGGCAAGCAGGCAGCAGCAGGGCACATCCGCTGCATTCGAGATGGCTCTTTTAAATTATTTAGATGGATGAGCTCATCTGTGGCGCATAAAGATAAGCGCATCCATAGGACCTAACCATAGGACAGAATGCAGAGCCTAAATCAGCATGATTCTATGGTTTTTGCTTTCTTGTCTCTGGTTTAACAGTCCATTAAAAGGAAGGATCATGCATTTCATGTTGATGAAGCAGTGGGGTACAGGAGGAGTCAGGGAGACTGTCCTTGCTACTTCATGTACGCACTCTGGTTGGTCAACTTTTCTGTTGAGTGTTGTATAAATGAGGATCAGTTTCTCTCTTTGACGCTGTCCAAGAGAAGGCATGAAGAATTAGCTTTTTTATTCTTCTTATTGTATATTTGAATCTACAATTATGACTGCAGGCCAAAATCCACTGTCTTAGGCACAGCACATACAAGCACATATCAAGAGTTTCTGTCCTGAAAGGTTCATAGTACCAGGTTTACTCTATGGTTGACATTTATATCACATTTGCGTGATTTTTTTCCCCGGCTCTCAGCTATGATGACACAACACAAACAAATGGAGGATCCAGGACAGCTGGTACATGCTAGAAGTCATTTTAGGATGATTGTGTGCTGGGCAAATGAATAAAAAGAGGTGCTGCACAATGATCCTGGTAGAAATTGTACTACGAATGTATGTATGACGGAAGGGATAAATCCCACTGGTTTCATGGAGGTGAGGTCATGTATTTGAAATGCAGTGTGGTCAAATATAAAACAGAAAAAGGTCTTTTCTCTTTGGCATGTATTAAGAAAGGCTGTTATGATAGTATTCATTTCACATTCGCACAGAGAGGAAATGAGAGTTGTGGTCAGCAGTAGCCGGCTGGAACAAGGGACGCTGAAAAAGTGTAACTGCAGGCTGCATCTGGGATCAGCTTGCAGCTAAACCCCGAGCAAGTGCTACAGGCATACACATCTGAAAACAAAACTTTCCCACATCCAGGGATCAAGCGAAAAGGGAAGTGCTGTTTGAGAGAAGTGCTAGCAACATGGAGAGCTAAAAAGCTATTCTGCTTTTGGGACCTAATCCTGTACTCAGATACACAAATCTTATTTCCATTATGTCTCCCTTGCAGAACTGTCATGTGAATTTAGCCGTCCAGGTACAAAATTATTTATCATCATTACTTTGGCAATTTGTGGGGGAAAATGATGAAGTATACAACTGCTATTTTCCTCCTCATTTGAAAAATATGACATAGCATGAGTAAATAAGTAGAATTTTGCTGTGCTGTATTCTCTTTGAGAAGAATTGTGCCAGGTATCTACGGGTAGGTTGGGCTGCGGTTTCAGTGTTTCATGGCCATCAGTACTAGTTGAAACCTGACTCTGTACTGAGACGTGCTTAATAGGAATAAAAGGTCTGTTATTCTAAATCAGATTAGTAGTCCAGCCAATGTGATATCCTGTCTCCAGCAGTGGCCAGCATCAAATGCTTCAGAGAAAGACACACAAACCCCCACGATGGACAATCACATTATAATCTTCTTATTTGCTAAGTTTCCACTGCTGCCAAGGCTGCCAGAGAGGCTGGTTTATGCCCTGAAGCACAAAACTTCATGTCCTTTATAGCCTTAATGGCAGAATAACCCATCGATAACATGTAAGACCGATTGCCATTTTTCAAAAGAGCAGCGCTCTCTCCCGACAGTTGTTATTGCTGGGGTTGGAGACCACGTCAAACTTATGCTCCAAGACTGACATTAAAAGCTTTCAGCCCCATACTGTGCTCCAGCATTTTCCCTTTGAGACAGGCTGCGAACAGGAGCATCTTCAGGAGAAGGAACACACCACCATGAAATTTCTTTTAAGGCAAGAACATCCATTGCTTCTGATTTCTGTCCAGATTTTCAGAGCAGCTTGAGAAGGTGAAAGGCTCCTGAGACAAAGGGTTTAATTCTCTGGGGTTTGGCCGTGGGACAAATCAGGATTCTTTCCCTTTCTGGCAGCCATAGAGGCAAGATATTGAGCAAGGAACACACCAGGCTAGTCAACAGGATACTTTCAATACCTTTGTAGAAACACGTGGCCATTTTTTTTAACTCTTATGGAGCCAAGTTTGCATTGAACTCGGTGTGACTTGGTCCTGTTGAATTCAGGCCCTTTACAAGGGAGCGCTCAGGCAAAAAGCTGCACTGGAAGTGAGGGCCAGATCCTGCACTGGAAATGAGGGCCAATCCTGCAGCATGCTTGCCACCCACCGTTGGCTCCCGCGCACTGTCAGTTTCTAGTGCTGGCCTCTGTAAAAACCTCAGATTTTGTGTTTTCAGATATTTTTTCATACTAAGCTGATTCCTTTCCCTTTGGAAGAACATTGATTTTTGCCTATTTGCTGCTTCTGTGTCAAGCATTGGGTCCTACCAGCCCCTCCATCGATGCCAGCAGAGTTCTGGGAATAGCGTTTAGCGGTCCTCACCTGCCTGAGAGCCAGCAGGGATGCAACAAAAGGACCTCTGAGGTTTTGTAGAGTTTATAATATACACCACCAGCCAGAATCATGGTTTATTTTTTATTTTTTAAGTTACTCATCAGACTGATCTTACTGGAAAATAAAAATGCACAGCTGTTTAAACCAACTCACATCGTGCCCCTGAATGCCTCAATACCTTTAAGGATTTATTTTCCCCCCTCACGTTTGCAGTACCTGTGTACAAATACAAGACGATAGGAAACAACCAAGGGATACCGAGTGCCAGAGGTTATTCCTGACCTTCCTGATGCAGCTGAACCGGGCAGGAACCGTGCTCTGCCAAGCTAATGGGCGTAGCAGAGATATGACATAGTGGAGTTACAGTTACTGATGTCATAAATTATGTCAGGGAACTCCTAAGAGTGAGGGTGAAGATTAATAGAGGAGGGTACAAAGGTGGAATAAGGAGAAGGAAAGACTAACACGAATGAGAAGAAATCCTTGGGCCTATTTTAGAGAGTGCTCAAATCACCAGTGTTTTTGAGGTGGTTTAACTATCCATACATCTAGGAATTAACAGATACATCTGTCCAGTTTGTACAGAAAAATAACCTGAAAACAATTGGAAGAAGTTCCTTATTTTATAATAGATAAGAAACAGAAAGGAGAAGTTTTAGCAGAGAAGCATCCATCCTGGATCAGCTTCCTGACAACAAGGAGGAACTAAAGGGAACACTGAAATAATGCTCAAGCTCTGAACTTGAAACTTGAATTTAGCAAAGGATTTACAAAACATAGCAGTAAAATACTCTTTAATATCAGGAAATCAAATATGTGGCAATTAAAAAGTCCTGTACAACTGGTCATAAGGGTTGTGGTGGCAAAAAATTATTAAAATTTGCCAGAGAAGAGGGGGGTCGAAGATCCATATCAAATTAAATGACAGCTCTGCAGAAAAAGGAACAAGAATCTGTGACTTTGGGGAATGGCTGTTGCAAGCCTCAGTGTTGCAAAAGAAATTGTCTAGAAAATAATTAAAGAAAAATACATAGTTAATGTTCACAGAGGACAGTAAAAGAGCACCAGAAATCACTCTCAGTCCGACCAAGGATATAGAAGGAGAATGGCTTTGTAAAACTGATAAACACGAGAGCTGAAGCTCAAATTGCTGGTTGGTGCTACCAGGATCCCAGCCTTCATTTACGCCTTACAGGAGCCGCTGCAGCCCAAGGCTGAGCGTAGCCTATTAGCTGCGCAGCACCAAGCTCAGCAGGGACCCTGGAGTACTGACTGCATTTTATCACGCCTCTGTCCTGCTGACTACAGCAGGTTATTTTTTACATTATCAGATGGCTAGGTTCATTTATATATTTTTTTTTTACTGTAAGGGTCTCCAGTGGGAAGCTAAACATTAGTGAGCTCCCATTATAGCTCATATTTACTATTTATAAGATTAGTACTAAAAATACTAAATTGAAGTAAGAAATCATTCTTGCTCTTTTGATTTTCATGTTTGTTATCTACACTATGTTAGAACTCTTCGGGTTTTTTAATTTAAGGATCTTCCTATGTCTGTAATTTAAGGCTGTTACATATATGCATATGCATATGTATATATACATAAACATATGTTTATGTAGGCTCTAAATCTATATGCACACATGTGTTTTAATTCTCTGAACATTTTTAAATTAAATGTAGCACTCAGATTACACTCAAATCTGATTGTATGCTACTTGAACTGAAACAAAAACTCATCTCGGAATTTGTCTTGAGGAGATAATTGTTATTTACATACATTATGTCAATGTAATATAACATTTCATCTGCCTTATTTTCTATCATTCATTAGTCTCCAAACCAGAAACAATATCTGAATGAAGCAGTGTCTAGAAATGCTATTTTTAATTGGCTAAAGAGATTGCTTGACCTCTGGTAACTGGTTACTGTTGTTGGGGAGACTCTCCATGAGCGGTGGCGCATTGTTTAAACATAACGGGACAATAGTCTCATGTCATCTATAGGATATGGAGACACCACAGTTTTGTGTTTCTTTTACTTTATTACTATACATGTGAGGCACAATCGACAAAGACTTCCTGAGGATGAATGTTGTCAGTATATGAAACACTGAATAACTCCTTTTTGTTTTGCTGAATGGTCCCCTTTCTTTCAGATTTAAAGGGGAAAATACAGAAAAAATAGCTCTGGGGAATGGAATCTTGCATATTGCAATTTTTTTTTTAACAGAATCTTTGGGCTTCATTGAGATCTTACATAATTTTATATGAGTTTGACTCCATTGATGTAATCTGAATGATTCCTGGTTTACAATAAGGTGAGAGAGGGACTGGTCAAACTAACAGGAGCCTGAATTCCATGTTACTTCCAAGCTCACAGTCACCTGGGTCCTGAATGTTGCCAGTGTTGGGACTGATTTTTTTTCTCTATTTTTACTTTCGCTGCTCATCATGACCATAAAACCCAAGAGGGTTTGATTTAATTCTAGCCTCCCTTTCTCATCCAGTCCCAAGGCCTATGTGGACAGTAATAGGTGTTTGTGTAGTATAGGTGACTGCTCCCAAAATAGCCAGCACTAAAAGTCATCTAATCGGTTTACTGTCTGCAAGAGAGTAACAGAGTCTGAAAGACTGAGTGGACTGAGGTTTTACCATGTTTGAGTTTGTTCGATGTATGTGTAGTTGCTGTTAAAAAGCTTCGTTAGTTTTTGTTAATTTTAGTTCTATTAATTTATTAAAATGCTTTTAGTTAAAAGTTAAATGAAAGGAGAATTTGTCAGACATCAGTCTCACTACTCACTTATGTTGCGTCTGTCATTGGCAATGGGCTGGTGTCTTGGGTGCCAGCTGTGGGCACAACAAATGAATGAGAAGCAATAATGTCAACGTTTGTCCATGTGCAAAAACTTATGCCACATTTTCAGATTCTCTTTATCAGACGCTAAAGATGGGATTCAACTCACCTAAATTTAGTCCTCTAAAAATATTGGATATCTTATCTAAGCTACTTGTCCGGCCTCCATCTGTCATCAGTGGAGCAAGGTATATCCACCACCTTGACCTCTTAGATGAGATGCTTAACTTCACTCTATTGACTATTTTAAAAGCCTGCACAGTTAGTTTAGACTAGATGCTTAATTTTTACACAGCTGAAAATAACCATGGTGAATCTCTCTCCAATCTCTTCCACTTCTCCCCAACATGGTGTTTTCAGCTCCGTACACTGCTTAGCTGGAAAGTTGACCATGATTTGTCGCTCAGGGCTGTTCTGCACCAACCCACCCAGACCTTGGCATTGTTTGTGCTCCAGAGAGCTGATGCCAGGGATGCTGCAGACATTTATGTAGGACCTTCACCATGAAAGCGGTACCGCCGTGGCAAGAGTCAGTGGGCACAGGCTGAATGAAATACTTAACAGCAAGGAGAACTAGTTACATACTTAAGCAGGTGCATAAACTTTGGCAGGATCAAGGCTTAAATAATAATCACCTCGAGGCAAGAAAATGTTCTTCTTTTGTTTCCTTTGCAGCACAAAACTTGCTATTGTCACTTAATTAACTTGGTTTTCAAACATGAATGATGAAGTAACTTTGGAAGCATTACAAACATGGCATCACTTAAAACACCTCAATGCTCTCCTGAGAGAGGTGAGAAGGTTATAGGCTGGCTGTTCTGCTAAATGAGGCTACTCAGTGATCGCAGCCTGTGCTTTGGAGTCTGCGATGTCAAGTCCTCAGGGCACAGCCTGGCTGCTATTAAACTATATGGGCAGAGTCCCACTGCCCAGCTGAGAGTTGCATCAGGTCTGAAAACCTTTCATTTTTCCAGAAGGATCCTTATATAGGACATGGAGGACACAGCAAGGGAGCTGATCATTAAAGGCTTGTTGAAAGAGAACAAGAAGAGGACGTGAAAGCTTGGAGAAAACATGTCTAGATCCCTTTTTCTTCATAGCTTTAATATGGCATGTAACATGTATCCTTTCCAGTTCACTGTTGCACAATTCTTTGTAGACGCAAGAGGTAGTTTTTAAACAGAGACTGGTTACACGGAATATTACAGAGTATTTTCAAGAGTATTAAAAATGCCACCAAACAAAGATCTTGTTCACTTTCCCTGCCCTTTCTGTGACAAATGACTGCTGTAAAAGTGAACTCCCGCTTTTCCTTATTTATGAAACACCTCTTCCCTTTTGTATGAAAAACTAATTTTCCTGTGCTTTAGAAAGTGTATAAGTAGCAGTTGAAAAAGCGGGCAAAAGCTGTACATTAGAGTAGAGGAACAAGGCAAGTACTGAAAAAACAAAAAGCTATTCAGTATTTTTTTTCCCCTAAAAGAAAAGGAATGAAAACTGTCATCAGACTGAATTGTTCTATTCCTGATTACTGTGTGTAGCATGATGAAACAAAAAATGCATTTCCATTTTAGCTTTCGCAGGCAATATATGCCCGCAAACCTTTTGACAAAGAACTGATTTTCAAACCAGCACATTTCTGTAGGCTGTCAGTGATCCAGCAGAGCTCTCACACTGCTTTGGCTTTTCCAGCTCCCGAGAGTATCAGACTTTTACAATTCTTTTTAGGATCCTAGCAAATTTAATAATATAGGCAAACTTCTCCATAGATTGATTTTGGATTTACAAGGCTCCTGGCTGCTCGCTTGCATAGATGTAACCAACAGGCAGAATCCACACATCAGTCATGAAAAAAAGCTCATTTAGACAAAATAGATTTTACCCGTCAGCCTTTCCACAACTGAGACTGGCAATGTATCACGCTTGGCCATAAACATTTCTTCAGGAAGGAATTGGTCTTAAATAAGTCAGTTTAAATAAGATCAGCAAAACCATCTCCAGTAATACCATCTGGTGACTCTTAATCACATCCGAGCCTAGAATGTTGCAAATACGAGTCAGGTTAAAAGAGACATGAGAAACACAGTCTGAGCGTGGAAATGCAAGAGTATTACGTTAGAGTAGCTCGCAGCCTGTAGGGTGAAGAAAAGCAGTAAGGAGGAACACGTAGCTAAGCAATTCATAAACTCAGGGACTAAGGCAATACATTCTCGTTAAAACGCAGCCATTTACCAACACTACCCTGCCCATTCTTACATCTGATTTTGGCTTAGTCCTTATGTACTGCCCAGGTACTAATACAGGTACAGAGTTGAAATATTAGCATAGAGTTGAGCATCACGTGTTTGCCGTAGTCTTACCAGCACCGAACCGTCACTTCCCTGCCTGGTGAGCCACGGCAGCAGTGTGTGCCCTCCTGAAATTACACAAGAACCAAACCCATGAGAGCGACCATTGCATTTTCTGTATCTTCTAAGCCGTTGGCAATATTTTGTAGAATTTGAAGTTTTATGTGCAAAGTAGTAAGTTTTTTTCTTTTCCACTTGTTTCTTTTCCGTTTGTTTTTCCTTTTCTGCAGTTGAACCCTTAAATAAACAACAGCCTGTAGTATCAAGAGTAACAAGGAGGCAAGGTGGGCAACACTGAACACTGTACTGACTGGCTTGAGGAAACAAATAAATGGTTTGCTTATACGTTCTTTTGCAAAGCAATTTTTTTTGCTGCTGGCATGCAATCATTAGATTCAGTTTCATTTCACTGACTGCAATGCCATTCCCTCTCAGTAATGAGCATCCAAGTGATGCATCACAGGATCGCTGTATCAGGGAATGTTGACAAATAAATGAATGCGCTGATATCTTCGGCATTTAAGCCTTTCATTCAACCCTCTAATCTAAAGACAGGTGTTTTCTTAAAGTGGATTTACATGCTAGCAAATATAAATAAGCACTTAAAATGTTGGTACAGACAAGATCTCTATAGACTTAGAAATTAGTAGAAAAAATGAAAAAGGTGTGAGTGGTTTTCCCATTTCAAAAATATTTTCACGTTAGTTTAACAGGATTTGATGTGATGTTTTATAAGCTTATGAACAAGTAGCTGTATAGTTTGGGCAGCATTTAATCTTGTCCTCAATATTTCGTTTGCATTAAGCAGTTAGCAGAGTGCGCATCTGTCTCCTCATCACCGGCCTCCATTCTCATACTCCTTCTTTCCTTCTTCTGGCAAAGTATTTTCACACATGCTTAATCGCAAGAACATCACTAATGCCTGGCTGTTTATGCGTGGAAACTAAGCACAGCCTGCAGTATTTTATTGGCCTGTGCTGAGACTATGAGGGGATCTGTCGTCTCCTGGGAAAGCCTATACTGTGGCATGGGGCTGACTTCCACCAGCCAAGCGTGGGGAGAAGACATCCTCTTCCTGTGGGCATGGGTCATTGTCGTGGTTTAACCCCACGCAGCCGCTCATTCACTCATGCACACCATGACCTTGGAGATCAGGCTTGAAGCACCTGCTGTGGCAACTAAATTCAGCTATTCGGGTGGTCTGGTCTAAATGCCAAGCCTAAGTGGTTGGCTTAAGTCCGTCTTAGATGTTTCAGTGTGGTTTCTGCTTGTAAGGTCCGTAGTGTGGCAGGTCTGGGTGCAGCCCTGTTTTTTCTCTCTCATTTCCAGACCGAGTCCTGGCTTTGCAGCTGTGGAGAACAGGGACTCTGAATCACTCCTTGCCCTTTTCTCACACAGTAGATGACCAGATCCGTCAAAGTCCTGCGGGGACAGCCCCTTCCTGGTTGTGACCTTGGCTCACTGTCCGGGAATTTGTGTAAGGTGGAGCAAATGTGTGATGGATGCTCTTGTCACATATTGATCAGATAATTCCTCCCAAGAGAATTCCTCCTACTGGGGAACAGCAGCTCTTGAGAAGCCAAAGAAAAGTACTGATCAGATAGGTGAGCATAGAAAAATATGTATCTCAAAATACATGTTTATAAAAGTATATGTGTGTGTGTACATGAATAAAGCCAGTTGTTTCTTTTTCCCCAAATCCCCTGCCTGTGAGTGCTATTACCTGGTGCTCAGCCCTCTGGGCATTTTGGGTTGTTGTAGAAGTAATTGGCATGTTTGGTGGGGTCTTCTAGTGAAAGGCATTTTGGGTGTTTTATTTAAGAGTCCAAAGCACTCCAGAGCCCCAGGGATGTTTTATGGGTACTCTCCCTCATTGTACAGAATTAAATATACATGTGCAAAATAAAGCAGAGAAGGGTACAGTTGCTTTTATGATTGGTTCAGCTTGACAAAGTGCGGGAATAGAGAGTTTCTTTGTCCTTTTACAGGACGGGTTTGTTGTTCTTCAAGCACTTTTGTGAGCAAATGAATGTGTTAAATTAGGTCCTGTAGAGACTTGTTGGCAATTTTTAAGACATGGCATAATGAAGCTTGTTTCCAACTCTGCAGGGAGAGCTTCTTTTGTTAATCTACCAAATTAAGTATCGGGTAGGCTTGTTTCATTAGCAAATGGGAGAGGAGATGCCAAGAGCCCTATTTTACCCTCCTGCTCTCAGCTCTGTGACCACTCTCTCTTCCCCAGGAAGGAGCAGGGACCAGAATTCTGTTTTCTGAGGGGTCAGTACAACCTTTTTCTGATTTACGAGCCTGTCTCAGATCAAACACCTCCCTTGGAAAATACTGACATACATTTGAAAAAAAAAACACAAACAAACAAACCAAGCCAGAAGAAAACCCCATCTGTTAATTTCTTAACAGGTTTGGCACTTGTTGCAAACATGCTGGTCAAAAAACCCACCCCAACAACATAATCTCATGGAGAAAATACCAGTTTCCCAATTCAGAGAGAAGTCTTCTACAGCAGCTTTGAACACTTAGAAGTGGATTCCCCTCAAAGCCGTCTGAAAGGTTGGTGTTTACCTTAAGATTCACATGAACTACAAACAAAGGCAAGAGCAGAGGGCAAGTCATCCCATCTATGCTGGCAGCTGTCTTCGGTGGGATGAACCATATTTTGGCAAGCCATCTCTCCTCTGACCAGTTGGGCAGCCAACATGGCTAGCTTAGATTAGATGCCTGACTCCTGAAAAGCTAAATTTAGGTGATAGGAATCCCAACCTTAAATTTTTAATCTTAAGACAAACTGAGTGGCTCTGGGCCCCCCAATAGAGTCTACTGTTCCTTTTCCAAAAAAACAAGCACTTCATGTCATGCCAGATTGGTTTTAAAAAGTGGTTGTCTCTCAGCTGAGATGTGATTCCGTAGTATTCCCACTGCCAGAGCATTACTGCTCTGCTGATATGCAAAAAGCAAAAAATACCCCCTCCAGCTGCACACTGAGCAGTGAGGAGCCTCGGGCTGAGAACAACAGAGTGCTCAAGTGATTTTGGCCAGTACATCGAAATAAAACAACCTTCATAATATTAGAACAACAAACCACTTTACTGCTTTTAGAACAACAAACCGCTTTGTGCACAGTAGCAAAGCGATCCTTGCTAGAGCACAGTGATATCTCAACAAGGGATCCATGCCTAACCTTTCCAGCATTAATCACTGGAAACACCCACGCTACCAATGTGCTTTTACTTGTACATTATGGAAATAATGGTCTCATCTATACACAGTGAAGTCAGGGGAAAGGCAATGGCACAGAGCCCCGGATAGCTTGCATATCCCGTATAGCGAAAGCTGGCAGTGTCTCCTTATATGGGAGCTAAAATACTCTGCTCAAAAGTAAAGACAATAAGAAACACTCAAAAGCCACTTCTGGTACCAATGTATTTGCTGCTTCTCACTTTGAAACCAGAAAGTGCTTATGCCTTTTAAAAATCTAAACACACACAAAGCAGAAAATATAATCACTTAATTTTATAATGAGACCCAGGCACAGGAACCCATGAAGATTTTGTCCCCGATGTTGAACTCCACATTTCACACCCAGAGAAGCCACGTGCTGGCTTTGGCTCCCTGCACCATCCCTGAATGCCTTCTGGCTTGGAGAGGAGAAAGCCTGCTCTGGTTACCTTCAGGCTTGTTCTTGGAGTGCAGGAGGAGAGGGGAAGGACAAAGCTGTGTTGGCGTCAGGAAAAAGCCCAGTGCCCAAGCCCCTCGCTAGAAAGTGAACGCACAGCACTACAGGTGACACTGCGGTTTCCATTTGCCTGCAATGGAAGTGCCTGCAAAACTATTCTTCTCTCTGGAGACAGCAGCAGAAGGTCCACTGTTGTTCCTGTGTTCCTTCAGGGATGCTCTGTAAAACAGAGAAGGCAGCAGCAGTCTGAGTAAATATTACCGGTCCCACTCACTGCTGCATGCTACTGCTCTGCTCCAGCTTTTAAAGCACAATGAAAATCATCTGGCCCTGCTAGTGGATGCAACAAAAATCGAGGGTTTGATGGAGAGTGAAGAATGAGAAAGTAGCAGTACCCAGATACAGATCCCTGCAGGCACAATGCTTTCTAGAGATGTGACCACAAGTAGCTGCTCCCCTCGCTGGTTATTTCCAGAGCACGTGAAGTTCTCTCGTGTGAAAACGCCACCGGTTTGTTTGATTTGTTGACAGCCAGCTCAAAGCACGGTTATCTGCATCTGGATGGACTTCGTGGTGTGCCAGGCTTCACACCTGCAGCCAGGAGCCCAGATACCCTCATATTTTCCCTAATTCCTCCCAAGACATCAGTGACGGGGAGGGGAGAAACAACTACTTTCAGGAGAAGAATGGGGCTAAACCCAAAGGTGAATGCTAGTTTAATGTGGGCAGTATTTCACACAGAGCCAGGAAGAAAATCATCCTAAAGGCCTCCAAAATTCCTGGGGCAGTAATCTCAGCTGCTGGAAGCACCTACGTGTTTTGGAGTGACTTTGTCAGAGCTGGGCCTCATAAAGGAAAACAATTGACTTTTTTACTCCAGGAGCATCCTCCCCCGATACCAACATCTCAGAGAAACGGTCCTCGCTTGACTTTTATCTTTGCGTATGGTACAGCTTGCACAGCTATGCACAGAGGCAAAGGATACAGCCACGAGGCAGAAAAACGTCAACATGCTGAGGTGCTGCATGAGAGCACCCGATGTGGGGTTGCTCCGTTACCCATGCAAGGGAGGCTCCAGGCTGTCCTGGCTGCCAGAGCCGGGCAGGGTAGCCAGGGCAAGGGGGTGGAGGATGTTCAGACGGAAGCAAGGATAAATGTAAGCTTCAGCCATGCAAGCACAAGCAAGAAACTCTGGGCTCTTTGCTCAAAGTCATTCCCCCTCCTTCAGCATTGCCAGCTCCTGCCGTATCACCGTGTGCCTTGCTTGTAATGCTGAGGAAGGGAAGCTGGCAGAGGTGATTTCCTTATGCTTCTGCAACCTTTCTAGTCTGAACAAAAGACTTATTACTTCTGACATTGGATTCCTGTGTCTGATGAATCCCTGACTTTTCTAACTTGAATAAGTAGTTTAATTCATAGCGGAGCTGATTTCAGTTGGTGGTGTTGAACTGTTGTCATCACGGCATCCTTCAATACAGGATAGGAAGGCAACCAGGAAAAACTGAAATTAATAGTGCTTTCATATGGCCTTCCTAGAAGAGTGTGAACAAAAAAAGCCATAACTGCAGAGGAAATATTACAATGTCTGTATGGAAAGGATTCATGCTGCCATTTGCTCTCTGGTTCATTATATTTGCTTTCCACCACCACCACCCCTTTACAGTAAGATAGTAACTTTTCAGAAACCTCTTTTCCATTGACATTTCACCTCTATTTCATTGGCTCAGACAATTTGCAGTGACTTGGATAACATTTAGTCCAAGAAAACAGCCTGAATAAGATCAAACATTCTTTTCTTTGACAGAACACTTAAAAGCAAACCAACAAAAATATATATGAAATATATGGTTAGTATCATCATATGTTCTTCATTTTGTTGGGCTACTAAATAACAGGGATTGTAAAAGAAAACATTATATAAATCCTGCGTGAACATATGGCATTTTTTTTTCCCTTCCAAGATTGCAGGCTGAATCTATGCAATCCTGTTAACGAAATGAGCCTTGTCGTTTGAGAAGTAGAGCTTAATGACAGTTGTCAGTCATCACTAGGTACCACACTCAAGGGATATCTTGATACGTCTGTGACAGACAGATTAGATATTGTCTGGAGAGGGTTACGCGGCAGCTGTAAGGAAGCTCTAGCTGAGAGGAAATGAGGATTAAAAAAAAGAGCGAGGAAATCAGATACAGCTTTTCCAACCCCTGTTCTCTGGAGCAGATGATCCTTCTGCTCAGGTACGAGCCGTGTGTGTCTGAAGCTAATGGCTGAACGGGAGATGGCCGCTGCCATGATTTAACTTCAGTCACCCAGAATCATAGCTTTGTTGTGCATCAGGGCAGATGGAAAACCTCTCTTCCCCCCAAATATTTTGCAATTTAATAAGTTTTCCTTCCCATTCTTCATACTCTCTTACACTGAAGGCAAATGTAATCAGCACAGCTATGCCTGAGGCAGAAAGAGACTGAAATCATTTGGCACTTGTGACTTCCATCCCTGCTGTATCTTGCCAGCAGCGGGAGGTAACGGAGGGATGCTGCTGCTCCGTCCTCATGCCCCAGCAGGGATCCATTCAGCGCCGGCAGAGGTCAGGGGCTGGTGCAGGATCCTGCTCCCACCGCCGGGCTCCTGCTGCCGGAAAGCCTGAAGGCAGCCCTGCAGCTCCCTGTGCAGGTGTGCCTACAGGGAATGCCTCCCCAATAGCTCTTTGCCTCATTTGTCCTTGTAAATTGGCCATGTGGAAACCAAAGAGATGCAGGGGTCAACTCAGGAGTCTACGCACATGCTGCTCTCACGAAGACGTGCTCTATATCCATGCATGACCAGAGACTGAGCCTGTCAACCAGAGAAAAGGCTTTTCATGCATTTCTAGTAATAGCCACAAGGTCATTCAACATGGGTACGGGCAGCAGGGGATGGGATTTGGATCTGCTGCAAAAGTCCTTCATCTTTTTTCAGCCAAGGGTCAAATGAGACTGCAGAGAGAGAAAGACACATGGGACACCAGCCCCAGGAGACCTGATGCCGGAGGCCAGTGGAGGCTTTGCGAGGCAGTGGGTCATAGCACACCTAATGCTGTTCACATAAAGTTGAGCAGTGAAACCTCAATACTACGGGGCCCTGCTGCCCCCTGCTCCCTGCTGCCTCGCTGGGACGGTGATGATGATGAATGACACTGGCTCCACTCCGCAGGATGCCCGAGCTCAGGAACACCGCCTGCTCCCTGCTCCCGGATACTGCTGACACCTCCCAGCAAAGAGGAGGCCCCAGGAGGCTGCAGCCAGCATCTCCCGCAGCGAGCTGCTCCCTGGGGACCAGCCCTCTGTTTACAGCAGCTTTCTTCTCCTGTGAAGTCAAGATACTCCAGGAGGATTCATAAGGTGTAACACACCCAGCTTAATACCTTTACTCTTGACTTGATGTCCAGGAAAGCAGGTATGAACAGACACACTCCAGAACGTTAAAAATCATGTAAAAAGAAAGTAAATAAGTGACCTAGAATTGTGGAGGAAGCAAAAGAAAATGCAAGGCTTGAAGTTAATTAGCCCTTGAACTGTCAGGCCCAATTACTTCCAGCAGGCTCTGACATTTCGAAGATTAATTAGGGAGTTAGCTGTCACGTCTCACAAAGGACCACCATTACGCCAGAGAAGACCTACCTGCTCTCTGCACACAATGTCTTGAAATTTTGCAGTGTGAAATTATATCCAAAAGCTAATTGGGGACCTTTGGTAAAAGCTTTCTGATTATTATATTCATTTTTATTTATATGCTGAAATACAACTGGCTGCTTTGAAGGACAGGTTTAACTCATTGGATGACGATTTTAAATACTTGTAGCTCATGGGCAAACGGCCTTTATATTTCTCTGCTTCTTTTGCAACACTTTTGTTGCATCCAGTATAGATTATACTGGAGTGCTGTACCCAGTCTGTGTGAATTGCTGAGCATGTGTTCACTCCCAGACAGATCCATGACTATGTACCTGTCCCTGAAATCAGCCTCCCAAACTGTTTCTGAGCAGCAGAAATGCAGCTTCCCAAATTTGAGTCAGCAGAGCAGGGGATGGGATTTTTGCACTCTTCTCCACAGTTCATGGGCCTGGTCCCGTTTTGGAGCCCCCAGCTCAAAAGACATGTTGGCAAATGGGAGAGGGTGCAGTGGGGGGCTGCCATGGTGCTTAGCAAGTTGGAAAATCCAATCTACAGCCCTACTTTCAAGGGAAGGTCGCACCAGGCAATCTCCAGAAGCTCCTTCCAACCTGACCTTTTCTAGGATGATATGATTTTTAACCCTTTGTTCTTCCCCAGGACAGACCAGCTCCCTGCAGAGCTGGGAGAAGAGGCGATGCGCTGAGTTTTCTGTTCCTCGGTGCAGCTCTCTGCAGCAGTGAGTCGGAACCGTACCTGCAAGTCTGTCCATATTGTACCATTAAAAACTTTGTTGTAATCACCTTAGCAGATAAAAACCCCTCCCTGCCTCGGAATAACTGAAGTGTAAGGTGCCAACGTAGTGAATTGTGGAAAGGGTCCTTCAGAAAAGTTGGAACAAAAACAAAAGAAAGGAAAAGGAAATGAAATCCTGTTTTAGACACAAAATGGTTTCTGGCTTACAGCCATCTGGATATTTTTAACATGTCCATCAATACAGTCTCTGTGCACAGCAACTGACTGATCCGTGACTCTATATTCGTGTTTCCGTCTCTACCCCAATGACCAGAGGGTATGTTTGAAATAATTTGGTCAGAGCTAGTTTTATTTTCCTTTATCGTCAGGGGATACTTATTATGTGAAAGCTGAGCTGTGGAGAGGTGGGACCTCTTGGGTGGTGGTTATTTCTGTGGTCCTTTTGATGTCTGTTTGGAGGGGCTTTCCACGGCCACGGCAGAGCTGTGCGCAGCAGCCAGCCTCCTGCACAGGCACCCTCAGCCCCGGCACAGCGAGCTCCAGGGCTGCCAGTGAACATGCTGCCCAGCTCTTGCCACCAAGATGGGAGTCAATGATAAGCTATCTGATCTCGTCCAGCTGAGGCACATGCCTGCAAGCCAGTGTAGCTGCTCTCCTACCAGCAATATAACCTCCTATTTCTACATTTGTGCAGTGTGCCTGGAGCAGGGCTGGCCAAAGCTTTGCGATCCCACGAGGTACATACCAAAGTTTTCATGCAGCTAAGAGATGTCTGGAGAGCTCTCCGTGTGTGCATGAGTGGGCACACAAGCGTGCTGGGGGATCCCCGAGCACAGGTGTCAGAAGGTCTCCCAGCTCCCTTGGGTCAGGCTGGCCCTCCCTGATCTGGCATCTAGCTGGAAACAAGGTCCCTGATACTGTGCTGTAGGAATTGCTCCTTTCTGTGAATATCTTATCATACAAAGGAATAAGACAGCAGAAGGGATAGTTCTTCCTAATTCAAAGGCAGTGTCCTGAGGAGGTTAAGGCTAGGAATCATCTTAGCCATCTTCAGCCATCTCAAAATTAGGTGGCTAAGCCAACGCAGGAACCTCTCTTTAAAATGTTCTTTTTAGTAGGTTCTTCCAGAGAGCACTTCATCCCATCCCAAAATAGGTGGGACGATTCACTGTCCATCAGCTGTAAGGAGAACCTACACAACCACCTTCAGTGAAGCCTGTGGTATTTGTGGGGCCCTGCCCCAGAGCTCAGGGGATGGCCCTGACTCAGGGTTTGCCACCACTGAGAGTTGGACCTGAACTTGTAAAAGCCTAGAAACAGGAGTGATGGATACTTCCTTCTTGCTTTCCTCTCCGAGTGACCTGTTCAAGGTCACACAGAGTTGGCAACCAGACCAGGAAATGATGTGCCCCAACCACAAGCCTGTTTTTTTTTTCTCTCATGCTTTTCTAACCATTTTCAGACCTACCAGGAACAGATCAGCAAAAAAAAAGAATGTCTGAGATTCCACATGCCTTCTAATCTTCTGTAGCATCAATGCCCTAGTCAGAAATACCCACTGGAGCCAACCGAAGGCTGGTTTTCCATTTCATCTTTCAAGGGGTTTTTTTAAAGTCAAGAGAAAAACTAGTTCCTCTACAGACAACAGTTAATCATTAATGGTATGTGCAAAACATAACATACTCGACCCTTTGACGTGGTGGCCGAAGCATGTAAATGGAGATGGCAGGATATATTGGCTTATGCTTCTCCGGCACAAATCTGCCTCACTGTGGGAAGGGAGGAATTGAAATCTTTATCACCTGAGCTTAGGAAGGATGTTGCATTTGAAAGAGAGTGATTGGGTACTTTAAGGCTCCTAGCTTGTAGCCACTTCAGTAATTCTCCCTAATAAATGCAAAGTCATTGATGCTTTGTTCTTGATGTCCACCATCTAACAGGGAAGTGCTTAGTCAGCCTTATTTTACTGACTCACTGACTTTGCTTTTGGAGGCACAGCCCGTCTTCCCTGGGCAGTGCTTTGCTCAGGCAGGGCTTGTGCGGTGCAGGGTGAAATGTAGGAGCTGGCAGGCGAGCAGGCTGTGATCAGCATCCAGCGTGGTCCTCCGTCACCTCACAGGCACTCGGAGATGCTGCACAAGAGCTATGTTGCTAGATCCTCTTGGGCCTGATCCAAGGCACCAAGTACCCTCAGCTCCTCGGGTTAGGAGGATGTAAGGATGCTTGGCATACTGCACGCTCAGCCCTTTATTTTCCAGGAATAAACGGGGCAGCATTGCTTCATTAGGTTTTCCATGAACAGACCTTTCAGAGAAAATCACATCTTATAACTTTATTTTATAAATTTACTCATTCAAGCGCTTTGCAGCTCTGGGCTTACCTGCACTTTAAAAAAAAAAAAAAAAAAAGAAAAAAAAAAAGAAAAGAAAAGAAAAGAAAAGAAAAGAAGGCGTTTTCTCGGTTTCCCTGGCAGGGCGGTGAGAGTGGCGATGCCACCTGCTGGCGACAGAAAGCCCGGTCCCCTCCCTGCCTCCCTCCCAGCGCCCGGCTCGGCATCTGCCTCCGCGCCAGCACCCCGTACTGCACAGCCCTTGCTTCCACTATTGCGATTTTTAACACGGGGATGCGCAGACGTGGCACTGGGTGGGTGTCCCGGTGCCGGGCTGAGCGAACGGGATGCGTGGGTGAGAGCCGAAGCGCAGCTGGCTGCGTCGTGGGTCATCCCGATGGGAATGACTAAGCCCTTGGGAAGCAGAGGTCCGTACATACGCTGTCACAAGGCGTGAGAGGGTATACTGTGTGGCTGGGTTTGGGGAGGAAAGGGCGGAATGCCGGGCAGGAGGAGGCTCTCTCTGCTCAGACAGCTCCATGGGCACAGTGGGGACCTGTCTCCAATTTCTCCCTCTGCCCCGGGGTCTCTGTGTGCCCTTAACAGATGGCTTTACATCGGCAGCAGCTGAGCTCCCCATTGGTAATGCAGGAGCGCACCAGGAGTGATATGAAGAGAAACTCAGAAACAAGCACAGAAGCAGGGACTGGAAATCATGATCCTCCTGCCCCGCTGGGTCTGCTGCCCTCTCAGCAGTGTAGTCAGGCTTCTCCCTCCTGTATCTGGCTGTTTTAGCAGAGGGGAGCAACTTCAACAGCCACACAGTCCCTTCCAGGCTCACTTACCCTTACAGGACATGTCCAAGCAGATGGGGAAAGTGGTTGAGGTGCCCCCAAGAGCTGTAAACCCTCTTATTCCCATGCAGCTGCACCAGTCATGCTGGGAAGGGAAGGTGGGAAGCACAGCCATGCCAGAGCCCCTCCTGTCCCACAGGCATGATGGGCACAACTTCTCCTCCAGACACCCGAAGACCACAGGAACCATACAACGTACCCTCTGTCCACTAGATCATTTTGGCCAGGGGCAGTAAGTGCCACCTAGAACTTCATCTGCATCTACCTGTGCCTGACTTGCCCAAACCCACACATGGAGTCAGGGTCAGCGCTGGGGCTGAACACACAACTGCCTGTTGCCTCATCTTGCCCTCAGAGGGCTCAGCTGCACCTCTCTCCCAAATGCTTGGTCAAAGTTGCTAAAAATGGGGGGAGAGAGGTGGAAGAGGTGGGCATGTGGAGGCAAATACAGTAATTCCAGAGTTAGGGAATGTTTGACCCTATTCAGTTTGCAATGCACCTTAGCACCTACAGTCTTCCCAAAGACTGAGCGATGCACTGTGAGCTGTAGCTGGTGGGTGAGGCAGACTCTGGCACAGTAAACGTGTTGCACATTATTATTCAGAGCAAACAGCTCTGAAAGAAATATTAGATGGTAAAGTGCATACAAAAAATCTCCTGTAACCACGCTGATGGCCCTCTGGCAAGACTGGGACTCTTCAGACGGTTATAGAGGGGGGGGTTGTCTGGAGCATGAGGCAGCCCCATGGACTGAAGCATGGGATGAAGGGTGGATGCCCACTGAATGTCTCCCACGTGCTGTGCCGGGTGCCTGAACCCTCACAGCAGGGTAGTGGGTGCCCTTGCCCACCGCCCTTCTATTTTTCACAAGGGTGCTGGGAGAGCTGAGCATCCTGAGCTCCTGGAGCCCCGGGAGCTGAGTGCCTGGCTCTGCCCTTACCAGCACCCTTGTGAAAAGGCTCTGCCCTTACCAGCACCGGGACCAGGGTGGCACAGGGGAAAGGGAAGAGAAAAGAGATGCTTCGTGCCTGGGCAGAGACTGGCTGATCTCAAGAGGAAGCATAAAAAATAGTTTCTGGTTTAAAATATCCTCGAACTATTTCTTACTGCCCTTTCTCGTGGGTATGACTTTGATTAATGACAACAGGCTCCTGCCCAGCAGCTGGAATAGCTGCTCAAAACAGTGAGAGTGAGTGTGTCCAGCAGAGACAGCTTCCTCCAGGGCAGCCAGGCCATGGCCTGAGCACTCAGTGAAGGCAACTGCTTCAGCTTCCCATGAAACGTGGTGAAACGGCTGTGACTTTGCAAAGAACTGCGGTTGGGTCTGGAGAGTGGTGACAGACTGCCCCAGCACAGTATATGCAGCATTGGAGCTAGGAGGGCAGGTGACCGGCTCCAGAGGCCGGTATCAATATAGCTGGCTGTTAATTTTGATGGAAAGATACTCCGCGTAAAGTCACAAGATAGAAAACGTGGGCGGGTAGCAGGCCATAAACCATTTAATCACTTGCATAACTGAGCTGAAGAAGCTGCAAAGAAGAACTTGCCATTCTTGGCCATTTGCCCAAAGGCTGCATGCAGCTGAGGAAAGAAGAAGTGAAAGGAAGAACCTCCCGCTTGGGTACCGGGGGAAAGCATGGCGTTACTAGAAGAAGTCGAAGCTTAAGTCTGCAGTAACCAGGCCAAAAAGGTACACAGTATGTAAAAGCCCTAAAGTAGCCTTGCCTGACTGCACACGCAACAGGAGCATGCAGTGCCAAGGGGATCTGAGGTCGTTGCCCAAGTTCCTCTTTAACCTGTGCTCTGACCCTGGGCAAGTCCCTTCACCTCTGTGCTCCATGTTGGTTTGCTCAGATTTCAAAACCTCCAGGCTCTCCCCATGCATTTGACGCTGTGCCTAGGACTGCTGTAGTCCCACTAATAATAAACTGGTGGTGAGGTCTTTTGCAATGTCCGTCGGCCCCGACTGAGCAAGGCAAGCCCCTTAAAACCTCACTCTCCTTGAAATGTTTTGTTTTGTACAGCTCTTTCTGTCAAGTAACTCCTCATCGCAGCATCAGAGACCTGGAAAATCTGACTCTAGACTCAGGAGCTCCAGAAACATAATCCCTCATATCCTGATGACCTACTTTATTGTGTCTCGGAGGCCAGGCCATGTTTCTTTGCTACAGGAAAGTTAGCTGTTGAAAAAAGTCAGATCCCAGTTATTATTCAGTTCCCACTAATTTAATTCCTTGGTGTTTTATCAGTTACTCTCTCCTTCGTCATCCTCCCCTTAGTTCATCTAAATTAATGTCTGAAAGGACTCTTACTCCCTTTTGATTAATGTTAGTTCCCTCTGCTTATTAGCTGCCCTTATCTCTCTGTATAGAATCACTCTGGATGCAAATAATGACTTTCACATCACTTTTTTTAACATGTTCAATCCCCGTTCGGGACCCTGACTGTGACTGAAGAAATGATCCTGCCTCCATCACTCTTGCGCTGTACAATACTTACTTAAGTGTACGTGGACAAAAAATGCATTGAACACTTTGTGCACGGGTGAAGCAGCTCTACTGGTGCCCAGGAAAAGGTGTTACCCAGCCTAACCCAGGCCCTGGTCCTGGCATACAACGCACTGTGCGTGGAGGAGACACTGGCTGTTCTGGGACCTGGAGGCTCCTTCCACCTTGGCAGAGCCTGGTGGGCTCCAGCAGGTGAGCTTCGGCAGCTCCAGCGGGCTCTTTCCTGGCAGAGCCCTGCCTATCTCCCCGCAGGTGCTGCCATGCTCCCTGCAGGATAGAGCAGCCCTCAAAGGCCCAAGAAAACCCGAGCACTGCCATACTGTCAGAAAAAAACCAGATCCCGTCATGCAAACCAGATGGAGGATGTGGAAAACCCTGTCATGGCCAACTTCCCTGGGACTCTTTTCTTTCTAACCCAGCAATCACTCCGTGGACGTCAGTGAGGCTATCCCAGCACTGAGCAGCCCCTCATGAGTGGGTAGTGGAAAGAATGTTTAGATTCCTCCAGAGAGAAAAGTTAGCAGCAGAGATGGATATAGCTGAATTCATGTGGACGTAACCGTTCTTGCTACTGCTAAACAGGGAATAAATAGGGTCATTGCAACGTCCTCCGACAACTGTATCTGGGGCACCATAAATCCTAGGGCCAGGATTTGACTGCAGGCTACCAGACCTGTTTATACCAGTTGTCAGGATAAAACCAGATTTAAATTGAGGAAAGTTAGAGGAAAGATCCTGTGGGTGGGTAGGAGGCTCCTCTCCCCAGGAGGCTGCTGGCCGGGAGGTGGCCACCAGCCCCAGCCAGGGGCTGCCCCAGGGCGCTGGGTGGTCTCTGGGGGAACCCTTGCTGCATCGCCCGCTGCCTTTTCTCTACTCGCTCCCTCGGCACCTTCAGGGGCTGCGTGACTCCCTGGGGTTTGCCAGATGCAATGCGTCTCGTCGCTGCTTCTTCTGGGCTTTGTCCCCACTTGCTCCTTCTTGTTAATGAGACCAGCGTGGCTGCCAGTGGCACAAACTGGCCAGCCCTGGCTGTGCTACATTATTTTCACCCATAAGACTTATTTCTGTCTTCGAGTAGAGATGTGACTGGGGTGCAATTCCCAGGCCTAATCCTTCTGGGTTTTTTCCCCTCCATGATAAGGAGATCAACTGATTTTATTGTCTGAGGGATGTTGCAGGCATCATCAGTGTCCAGGATCTGGTTTCAGCCAGCAGCTTATCTCGGGGATCCCTGCGGGCTGCCAACCCTAGGACAATGGCTGGTTGTTCGGTGCTGTAAGCAGACATTGCTCTGCTCCGCAATTCCCTCACTGGAGGGAGCACTGCGATAACGCGCCAGCCCCTGCCCGGCAGTGACCGCCATGTACCAGCAGCTCCAGGCTGAAGCTCACCGAAGGGTTCCCAGCCTCCACGAGTGCCCTGGGGAGCTCAGGGACTTCACAGGATATCACACTGGTGGTGAGAGATCTTCCCTCTGCAGCCTGAGTTGCTGTGGGGACAGGTTATAATTTTTTTTCTGATGCTAGCATTTACCTTAAATAGCTTTTCCTTCTCTCTCAGATATTTGCAGAGGGCAGTGACAGCTCCTTTTAGCTTTTCTTTGGGTACACCACAAACTTCAAGATTCTCTTTACAACAGTCTCCATTTCCTTGGTCAACTGGTTCTCCCAGTACTGGTTCTTTGCGGGGCACTTCGCTTTTGTAACTAACAACAGTGTTTGTGTAGTACTAGAGCTCTGCCTGGATCTGCGCAGGCATACAGAGAGATGCTGTCCAGTGTTGCCTTCCTTGCTTGGTTTTCTCATGGGCAGGGACTCGTAATCCCATAACTTGATCATTATTATTGGCAAATGGGCCCCTGTGCGGTGCTAATAACCAGAGCCACTAACCCTTTCCAGGACAAGCAAATAGATCCTTCCTCATTT
>NW_009218745.1:25924-45241 GCF_000690835.1 Fulmarus glacialis
TACACTTTCCGAAAAATATGTGAAAGTGGATTTTGTTGGCCTGATTTGTCTCCTCTTGGAAATGTACCCAGCAAATTGTTCTACATCTTGTCCAGGATAAGCTCAGTTAAGTTATTGCAAGTATTTATTCTGGTATAAATACGGGCATGTTTATCTCCAGGTCTGGTGCCCTTTTCTCCCCCTAGTTTAGTTCAATCTGCCTTGTGTGTTGTGATCTTTTGGAGAAAGTGTTGAGGCACAACTTAGGTTTCTGGCAAGCCTCTTAAATCGTTGTGTCCCTGATGTCCCATGAGGAACCAGATCAGCCTTGGACTGAGGGAGGAGGCCTCTGGCACCTGCACCCCAGCCTGCTGGGAAGAAGCTACAGGACCAACAAAAGCAGCTAACTGTAGCACCGAGTATGGCGCATCTAATGGAAACCCACTTCAACAACCTCATCTACTGAGGAGGAGGCAAAATAACCTCCCTTTTGTACTACAGGGATTTTTTTTTTTTTGATTACCAGAAAAAAACATGATTGCAGGTGAGAAGTATCTCGGGCTGAGTGGAAGAGCATCAGATGGAGATGGGAAAAGCTGATTGAGAGAATTATCCCAGAATAGGCTCATGAGAAGAGAGGAAGGAGAGGTTAGAAAGAATCAGTGGCTGTGTTTTCTTTTCTTCTTTCTGTTTTCTTTTTTTTTTTTACAGATAAGATCTGTGTCTCATCCCCAGTAGCTAAACTCAGAGGGAATTGTTCGAGACCCTCTCCATACCTTTCACGGTGGGAGCTCTTGGAAGGGTTTCACTTAGTGCCGAGTGAGTCCAGGACCATCAGTGATCACTGGCCCTAGGGCAGAGGGTCTTCTGGGGGTGAAGGTGGAGCAGGCAGAAACCCTTCGCAGGACACGCTCGGCAGGCCGGAGAAAGCTACTCTGCTGTCATCTTTGCAGACCAAGAGGTTTGTGGGGCTGTGGATCTGATGTTTGAGGGCTCAAATTCAGTAAGGTAAGGAGACAGCTTCTTATATTCAGCCAAAGTATCTGTTTCAGGACGTCGTGGAGGAAAATGTTTTTGATTTCAGAGTAATAATCAAAAACTGGTTTTGGTGTAATTCTTCTGGAATAGCTGCATCTGTAAATTTTCACATTTGGACAAGCCTTGCACTGCTGTAAATCTGTATTACCCCATTGAGCAGAAGAGAATAAAACTAGATTTCCACTATAAATTTAATCAGGATGAGGGCCTGGCCTGATGATGAGTGTCTTTGCTCAACTCAATACACTTTAAGGGCACCAGATTTGGTGCTGAGCTCTCCCGCAAAGGCTGGACACTTTGACCCCTCTCAACTTGAGCATCTGAAAATGGGATTCACTTCATGCAGCATCATTGCTCCTCTGTAAGTCATCCCGCGTCTGTCTATGGTCAGCAAAGAAAAACGGGCATGGGGAGGGCGTTGGTTCACCGACCAGGCACTGATCCTGGCTGTGTGAGAAACCCAGATGTTCGGCTGAGGCTGAAGTCAGCTTTCATGTGATGCAAGCTAAAGGAACCCCAACCCCAATCCCAGAAGTCACGCTTGAAAATCATGACTGTGGATTTTAACCCAGGGACCATCACTGTGACCACCACAGGGTCTATGGGAAGTATACAAAGTATCAGACGATGGACATGAAATCTAAGGAAGAAGAAAAGTGATGAAAAACTGAACATAACTGGCCTTTTCTTAGTTAAGCGGTCACCCTGATTACTCCAGTGCGGCACTGTTGGCCTGCCAGTATTTTAATCTGAGGGTCCCACGAGCACGTTGCACTTCATGTATATTAAACACCCCAGCCAGGAATGCAGGCAGCGTAGAAAGGAACACTCGAAGATGAAGTGCCTCTTAATGTGTTTTCCTGTTTAAACAAAACCATGTACTTGCTAAACACAGCTAAGGAAAGAGGCAACAGCCCTTGGCAAGCAAGCCTATCTGCAGCACGCTCTCCGTGCGTGTTTACTCAGTGGGTTTGAAAAGTGTACCGAGTATATTGACATTATAATGCCGTGTTCATCATGTGTCGTGAGAAGCAAGAGGGAGGGCTGGCGATCTAATCGCTGGCCCCAGAGTTGCTCTAACCCAGGACGTTGTTATTTCTTTGCAAATAGCTGGCACTCAGAGGAACTGGATTAATTTCCAGGCAAATTTAGAATGAAATTAAGTTCTGCCACCAATCAAAGATCCAATCACAAAGCAAACCCAGGCAAAAGTTCTTGGGGGCAGAGACAAGGACCTTGCGTGACAGCTCGCGAGCCCTGCCTGTGTGCGGAGAGACATCACTACCCAGAAGAGACACTATTGTTGATACGCAGCCCTCAAAACAACATCTGGATGTCAGTGGAGATGCACAGGTCTGCCCGAGGCAGGACAGACACCCTACTCCCTCCCTTCCTGCATGGAGGCAGAACCTTATCCCCAGGCTTAAGAGTCCCCTCCAGGACATTCATGTCATCCTGCTTTTGAGACAAATCTAGGTAAAGGCAGGATTGCCAACAGCCAACATCTGGCCATTTCCTTCCCATCATGAAGTTGACATAAAATCCTGCTATTTGAAAAAAAACCTGTATGTGGCATTCACTCCATTTTGCTTTTTGGTTACAGCGCGCAATCTCATTCTTTTCTTGAAACCATGAAGCCAACAGTTGGAGTGAAACTGAGATGCTCAGCTGGCCTCTGGGCAAGGGATCTGTATGGAGGCACAGCAAAACTCAGAGCTGGCCCAGGCTCACTGAGAGGCACAGGGACCTTCTGAGCTCCAACACGGTGTGACAACCTGCTTTTCTAATGAGCCAATGCAAACTGAGCCATTGCTCTGGTGAGACCCCACCTGGAGTACTGCGTCCAGCTCGGGAGCCCTCAGCACAAGACAGACGTGGACCTGGTGGAGTGGGTCCAGAGGAGGCCCATGAAAATGATCAGGGGGGTGGAACGCCTCTCCTGTGAAGAAAGGCTGAGAGAGTTGGGGTTGTTCAGCCAGGAGAAGAGAAGGCTTCAGGGAGACCTTACTGCCGCCTTTCAGTGCTTAAAGGGGGCTTATAAGAAAGATGGGGACAAACTTTTTAGCAGGGCCTGTTGTGACAGGACAAGGGGGAATGGTTTTAAACCAGGGTAGATTTAGACTAGGTAGAAGGAAGAAATTTTTTACAATGAGGGTGGTGAAACACTGGCACAGGTTGCCCAGGGAGGTGGTAGATGCCCCATCCCTGGAAACATTAACAGGTTGGAGGGGGCTCTGAGCAACCTGATCTAGATGTAGATGTCCCTGCCCATGGCAGGGGGGTTGGACTAGATGACCTTTAAAAGTCCCTTCCAACCCAAACTATTCTATGATTCTATGAAAATTCCAGATTTCTTTAGATGCAGGTGGTCTGGGAGCCCTCCCCAGCGGCATGCATGCCCTCCCCGCACTGCCCCGATACCCAGGCAGGAGCTTGGGGCGAGATCCCTGGAGGAGGGAGGGTGGTGGCTTTGCTCCTCAAAGGCGGAAAAAATGGGCAGTAGCTGCAGACAGAGCCAGCAAGGCCGTGAGGGAGAGCACGCACCCCGAGGATGGCACTGCGGCGTCCGAGCTCCTGCAGCATGGCCGCGTGGCCACTCTGCGCCTTCTCCATTCTAAGGGGGAAGGAAGATGCTTCACCTCCCCTGGACATCGCTTCATGTCTCGTGCTGGCCAGCCCCAGACGCTCACCTTGTTGTCCCCAAAATCTCCTGCTTGTAAACAGGCTTTAAAACCACAGCAGTTAGACGTCTTTCACAAGCTTTTTGAAGCCTGATCTTCAGGACTTGGGGTTTCAAGCTTTCTTCCCCCATATCTAGGAGAGAAAGTAGAAGCTAGAATGAAAAGTTGTGATGCTGCTAAAGCTGCCTGATGCCAGCATCTCGGTCCTTAACAAAAGCTCCAGACACTGGAATTCAAGATGAAATAATTCAGATTAACAACATTGTATTAAAAGCACTAAATACATTTTCACTCCTATTATTCCATTACTCTCTGTGTGACCGTACTTGTGATGACAAATCCTGCTGCTTAGATAAGAAACCAGGCTTTGAAGCCAGGACTTGAATTAAGTTTTGGTGTTTTTTCCTTTGGAGGGAACTCCACCTGTTTGGTTTCCCTCTTCCCACATTAAAAAGAAATATTCTCAAACCAGGAAAGCTCTGCTTTTCCCTCAGTTCTTTCAATTCCAGCTCGTTTTGGCTCAGTGCCTCTTCATGCCATCCAAATCACCACCCGCAATTCAAAGAACAGAAGAAGAGAAATCCATTCAATTAAAAAATGACATAAAATAAAAAGCGCTTTGGAGGGCAGATGTCAGAGCTGTGCAGCGTTCTCACCCTCTGGCTCTTAGGAATTTGTTAAACTTAAGGATTATTAGCAGAAAATTCATTTCCTGTTCTTACATAGATTTCATCTGCAATTTGTTGAGCGTTTTTTTTTTTTTTTTCTGTTCTGAAAATGGTTTCTCTTGTGTACACTGAGAAAATTCCCATTATATCTCTCGAGAAGAAGTAATATCTCTGTTAAAAGATAAGCCATGGTGCTTACAGAGTCCCCACCATGCACCAGGGTGGAGGGACCCCTTCTCTAGATGCTGCTCTCCGTCCAGAATGAAGACTCATGGCTGCTCTGGAGCACATCATTTTTCCTAAATGTGGTAAAACATCTATTTGAAGGATCAGTATGCATGTGGGCATTTCTCCAAAGCTGCCTCCTTCGGCATAGAGCAAATTAAATTCAGTGTCAGCCCCCAGTCTGCTTCCCTCAGGGCCCTTTGGAAACCCCAGCTTTTATGTCATGCCTCAGACTTGCAGCGGTTTACTGTAAAACTTAACAAGCTTAATTTGGTTGGTTTTCTTTCTTTTTTTCCCAGACTTAATTTGTCTCAGAGCACACAGTCTTCACCATATCCCAAAAGAGTCTGTTTTGAGCAAAAATGTGGCAATATCATATGTACACATACAACCCCCTAAAGTTGTTCTTCCATAAGGTCTCCTAAAACTCGTGCACATTTAGCAAAGGGAGGTAGGTTTCATCATGAGTTGGCCTGGTAGAGATTTCAGTGGAATTTGAGCAGGGGGGAGTGGATAATAGAAGTTTAGGTGTGGGGTCGTGGTTATGGTGGCGTTAGGGTAACCATTGAGAGGTGGGGGAAGAGGAACCTGCACATCTCCAGCCAGAAAAGGTGAGCATCATCTGGTGAGCAAAGAACGGGCGAAAGGGCGTAAACCCCGGGCACCGATGTGGCCACCGCAGCAGAGGTGGGAGGAGGCAGGGGCTCGGGGACGAGCATCGCCTCACACTGAGCTTGTGGCTCGATTTGTAATGCAGTACATGAGAAGTTTATGAATATAATTCCAGGGAGGATCTGTCTGAAGTGTCATCGCAGGCAATTTCCCTAATTAGGGGAAGTTCATTTAAACATGGAGATGTGCCAGAGCTGATCTCTGCGTCCGGTTACCACTCTGCCCGAGAAATGCCGGTGTCTCTGGGCTTGAACGCCGATGCAAACTGAGCAGCCATCAGTTGCAGGTTCACACTGGCTGGACACGGAGGGTCGGAGAGGAGGGGAGAAGGTGCAAGGAGCAGGGTAACACTTCCCCCTCCTTTGGCTCTGAGCACACAGATACTGATATGGAAACACCCACCCACTTCCCCAGAAAAATGAAAATATAAGGGGGGCTGAGCTGATTTCCTGGCTCTAAACCACCGTTGAAATGAGGGAAATGCAGGGCTGCAGCATCGCTCCAGCTCCTCGTGCTGGAGGAAGACAAGGGAAAATTGAACCCATCTCCTGTGTGCTGGGTGAGGAGGAGGAGGGCTGGGGCCGAAGGGAGAGGTGGATGGCCTCACCACCAATGGATTTTTGCAGCTGAAACACCTGACCTCCGATGGAAATACTGAATTGATGGTTAGAAAGAGAAAAATGCTGGTTAGTAGTGGAAGCAAGGAGCTCAGGTGGGGGGCTGATGAAGAAGAACCTTTAATTTCAGGTGGCTGAAAGGCCTCCCGGAGAAAGCCCAAGATGCAGCACAGAGGAAGCCAGAAACAATTACAGAGACAGGGGCTGCAGATAAAGGCGCGAGATACCACCAGCTCTCAGATATCACAGCCACAGAACTCTCTCCTCTCCTCGCGCAGATCAATAAAAAAGATGCAGAGAAAAAGAAAGGAAGAGAGGAAAAAACCCACGTTCCCTGGTGAATGCTTCCTGAAGCATCAGCTCTTGGCTGTATTACCCGATACCATCCCCCTCTGAACTTGCTCCCGTTCCATTCACTTCCAATCAGTAGCTATTGACCCAAGTTTCATTTTCTGTTGTTCCATGTTATTTTTATTGCAATAGTGTGAGGCAGCAGGATTGCCGCTGTGCTGTGCACCGACGAGCAGCCCGTGAGCAGAGGCCATTAGGGACCATGGTGGTGAAGAGGCTGAGTGCCCCCATTTCACAGACACTGGCAGCGATTTGTGTGCAGACAAAAAGTCTGGGAAAGGACAAAAAGCTGACACCGGGCTTCCCCACAACAGCCCTTTTGCATTTTTGCTCTCCCTGCCAGGGCAAACCTTTATTTTCTCTCTTCTCCCACGTCAGCATCGCTCCTAGTAGGAGTCTTTAAATCCTTTAAAGCTTTTAAAAGCCTTTGCAACTTCAACTTTGAATTTGAGATCTATATAACTATGTATATATACGTAAGTATGTGTGGGTGTAGGCATGTACCTTAAGGAACTCCTAAACTAAAAGGCCTGTCAAGATTATGTGCTGAGTAAGCATTTCCCTCCGTCGCCCCCAGCCTGGTCCTCCTCCCCGGGGGCTGATCCTGCACCTGGCATGGCGATGCACAGCGCCTTGTGCAGGCTGCTGGCCCCCTGGGCTCAGCCCAGGATTGACGGCACATTTCCACTGTGCACGCCTTGCAGCTAGGGCAGGGTGTCCACTAGGTTGTTTCAGAGACAAGAGTGTCCTCTTGGTGCTTGAGGGAAAAAATAGCAACTACAGGGTTACAAGACTGCACGGGCAAAGCGAGTCCCAGCTCAGGTCCAAGGAGGCCACGAGGGACCTCTGTGTGGCCTGGAGCAGCCAGTTGTAGCAGGAAGCTGCAACATCCGCTGCGTCACTGATCCACCAGCTCTGGGAGTCTTCTACACCTCACCTCCAGGCATCGTGTGTCCTGCCCTGCTGCAGTTTGTCTAAGGGACACCCTCACCCCAAAAGTGCTGGCCGTACACCGTGGGCACAGACACCCTCTGTGGCTTCACCAAGGGCAAATCGTGCCTGACTAATCCAGTGGCCTTCTACGATGGAGTGACTGCATCAGTGGTCAAGGGAAGAGCTACAGATGTCATGTACCTGGACTTCTTTAAGGCCTTCGATACAGTCCCCCACAACATTCTTGCTGCTAAATTGGAGAGATATGGGTTTGATAGATGGACTATTTGATGGATAAGGAATTGGCTGGATGGCCGTGTCCACTGAGTTATAGTCAACGGCTGAATGTCCAAATGGAAACTGGTAACGAGTGGTATCCCTCAAGGGTCCGTACTGGGACCAATACTATTTAATACCTTCATCAACGACATAGACAGTGGGATCAAGTGCACCCTCAGTGAGTGTGCAGATGACACCAAGCTGAGCGGTGCGGTTGATTCACTAGAAGGACAGGATGCCATCCAGAGGGACCTGGACAAGCTTGAGAAGTGGGCCCATGTGAACCGCATGAGGTTCAACAAGGTCAAATGCAGGGTTCTGCACCTGGATCGGGGCAACCCCCGGTATCAATAGACTGCGGGACAAATGGGTTGAGAGCAGCCCTGCCGAGAAAGACTTGGGGGTACTGGTGGATGAAAAGCTGGACACGCGCTCACAGCCCAGAAAGCCGACCATATCCTGGGCTGCATCAAAAGCAGGGTGGCCAGCAGGTCGAGGGAGGTGATTCTGCCCCTCTACTCTGCTCTGGTGAGACCCCACCTGGAGTCCTGCGTCCAGCTCTGGAGCCCTCAGCACCAGAAAGACATGGACCTGTTGGAGCGGGTCCAGAGGAGGGCCATGAAGATGATCGGGGGATGGAATGCCTCTCCTATGAGGAAAGGCTGAGAGAGTTGGGGTTACTCACCCTGGAGAAGAGAAGGCTCCAGGGAGATCTTATTGCAGCCTTTCAGTACTTAAAGGGGGCTTATAAGAAAGACGGAGAGAGACTTTTTACTGGGGACAGGATGAGGGGTAACGGTTTTAAACTGAAAGAGGGTAGGTTTAGATTGGGCATAAAGAAGAAACTCTTTACGATGAGGGTGGTGAGACACTGGGCCAGAGAAGCTGTGGATGCGCACACCCGGTAAGAGCAAGGGCTGTGGCACAAGGACCTGCAGAGGCTCTCCTGTGCCACGGAGAGCCGTCCCCGCAGCACTGGGGAGCCTGAGCAGTGCCGCCCACCCAGGGCTGCTCTGGCCCCTACAGGTTCGGAAAGTGGCTCCTGCTTTTAGGTTTATTAGGGGGATTTTGCTAATTTTATGGACTGTCAAGACTGACATTTCTCTGACCATTTGTCAGAAGTGCCACAGCAAAAATAGTACCATTAAAAATGGATCATACATGTGACTTGAAACTTAAAGCCGTTATGTGGGCTGCCTCTAAAATTTATTCCTTAGTATTGTGAGAAGGGTTTATAAAGGAGCTCCATTTCAGATTCTCATTTTCATCTCTTCATGCAGCCAATGATGAGTGATTACAAGCGCTTTTCTGACAGGCTCTTTGTTTACACCCTCTCTCACTCATCCCTAAAAATCGCGAAGTGAGTTTTCCAATATCCCGTTAGTCACCTAAGAATACAATTCACACTAAAATTCATTATTTTCAGTGTAAGGAAGATCTGTGGCACATGGTAATTAAAGCTTGATTAAAAATCCTTTATTTCCCAAGAAACATTTCATCCCCTTAATAATATTTATTAACAGTCTTTAACCGTCACCCAGAAAATGCTTTTTATCAGCTGTGCATGCTCAGCATACTCAGAGTCAGGTCACACACACGCACCAAATGAATGGCAGCGGGCTGTAGTCTATGCACTCAGGACTTTCCAAAGGCTCTGCATACACACCCAGCAAAAATCAGAGGTTTTTATTCCCAAAGACATGCTCACCCGCACATGTCATGCTTCCAGGCCCTCTGGAGAGGGAGGACCGTCCGTCAGCTCCCTCGGCGAGCAGGCAGGGAAAGCAAGGCAGCGAGAGCCCTTCGCCCTGCACCAGTGCCCGTCTCCTGCCTTGGGCTGTACTCACCTCGAAAGCCCTGTGACTCCTTCAGCGCCTGCATTTGGCTATTTGACTGTTTCTAAATTATTAACGTGCCTAGCACCCGGTGCTGTGGCTTTGTCTGAAGCCTTTTCCTTTGATCTCCATTGCCTTTGAAAATCTGCCTGGATGTGCAGGCAAGCCACGCTGCTTTTCCTGCAAACCACCACCCTGCAGGATGATATTTCTCGTGCTGAAACCGGTGCAAAAGGTCACACAAACCCTCTGAAACTCAGGCCACAAACTGACGCGTTGTTTTAATGTTTGGGGGTTCTTTTGAGAGCCTGGCCAGCTGCCTGTGTCTCACAAGGTGTGGAGCATCTCCTGAAGTCACCAGCAGCAGGTGACAGCATCAGCACATCCTCAGAGGCCCACAGCATTAGGGGGGCCTAATCACAGGATTAGATCCATCTGTTGCTGCTGTAGGTTTATACCCTTCCAGTGCCATGCAAGAAAGCTCAAGCATCATCACTGCAGAAGTTTCGGTGTGTTGCAAAAATGACCATACTCTGCCAGATCAGCAGCTGGGTTGCCCAGAAAGCTTTCTGGGAAGCAATGTCTCCTGCTGGAGGAGTGTCAGAAAAAGGATGTGCCAGAGCAATCTTACCCATGGTGTGTACTTGAGCCCTCCAACCCAAAGCCATTTAAAGATATGATAAGGCTGGAGTTTGAAGCCAGCTTTGGCATGCAGGACAGACTGCTCATTGCTCCCCACCTTGACCTTAAATTCTGGAACGTGTCAAAGAACAAAACACAGGCGCAGGAAAGCGTCAGCTATGACTCTTAGCAAATCAAGTGGACCGGCTGATTACCTGTTGATGAGCAATTTAATTTGAGCTCAATTATACGCTCTGAAAGTCTGGCTCTCAGGGAGGTAATTACCCGAATTTCCGCCCTCTGATGGGGCCCAGCGCGCTGGGCGTACGTGACGCGGGTACGAGCTCTGGTGCCCACGAGCATCCCACCAGCTGGCAGACATCAGGCTGGCCGGCGCACCGGGCTGCCGAAATAGAAGTCCTGACCACTACGCAGGGAGGAAGACAGCCCTGGCTGCAGAGTACGAGAAGGAGCCGCGCTGCTCATCATCTTATGCCACGGCACTTTTGAAACACCAATTAATAGGGGCTATCTTCAGAATGTCTTTAATTCAGAAAAAAACCTAGCTTTCAGCCATGGGCTGAATTTGATGATGCTGTTTGATTTGAGGGGAAGCCAGGAGATGGCCAGGGAACCAACGCCCCCTGACATTAACACGAGCTGGCTGGACCCCTGAGCTATTGCAATTATATTTACTGGAGACCTTATCTTTCATGTCCAGTTTATATTTAGGCCTGGTTGTGCAAGGCTTTCCCACGCTGCTGGGCATGTACTCATTTCCTCTGACATTAATGGCAGCACTCACATGAGGGAGGACTCGCTAAGGTGAGCAGAGAGTGGCTTCTGGGCTTCTGTGAGAAAAAGCAAAGTTTTCAGAAAGGCAAAGGGCTTCCTCATCTTGGATGTTTCGGCTGCGGCTCACATTGCAACAACCACCAGGTTTGGTCAGGGCTCCATTTTGGGAGGACATCATGAAACCAAAGGGGGAGATAATTCTGGGTTTCTTTAAACTCTTAACACTTCAACACTTTCTTAAATGCTTCTGTTGTGGTCTTTGGTAAAATGTTTGAACAGTTATTTCTTTGCTGTCTAATTATTTGTGCCCTGATCTTGCTCTTTTAAAGCAAAAGGAGCAGGCATGTTATAAACACAACTGCAGCGAGAGTAATACTAGCATGATTGCTTAAATATCAGTAGTGTTGGGGCATGTACCATGAGCCAAGCAGCTGGTATTTCTGAAGGTGAATGAGGCCTTATACTGCTTTTATCCAGGATCTACAGGAGGAAATCAAATTTATATATTTAAATATCATCTTATAGCATGCTGTAAAGTGCAAACAGCATTTGTTGTGAAATATCTGGCAGAGCTTTGTGGACACAAAGGTGCATCGTTAATTAGGAAAGAATATTTCTGCTGTTATGAGATCACATATTTTGGGGGTGGAGATATGGCGCATAGCGAACCAGGGTCTGATCTCACTTCCACTTTGTGTCGTCAGCAGCAGTGTAAGGTCCCAACTGAGCAGAAGCCTTTTCCAGCTTCTGTCCATCACCCATTCTGGAGCAGGTCTGTTCCCTGAGCGTTATCCTTGTCTGTCAGCACACACATGGCTACTTGCAGCATCAACATCTGAAACCACCACTTGACGGCCAAGATTTCCCAGTCCAGCTCCTCAGAAAAGCAGGTCTAGCTGTGCAGTTTCCTTTACGTAGTGCAAAAAGAAAGAAAGGGTGGGAAAAAGATGATTATCAGTCAGATTTACACGTCCGAGATTTCTATGGCAACCATACGCAGTTTGGCAATGACACCAGTACATCCAGGCACCCTCTTAACAGCATCCACCTCAAACCAGCAGCCTGCAAACAGTGCTGGAAATCTGTCTGGCCACCCTGACAGCGAGGCACGGGAATTAGAGGGCCAGCACAGACTCCCCCCCAGGGCATTTTGATGCCTTTACTAGAGGGCAGTCAGGCATGAGTCACGATGTGCAGCGCACAGCACATGACAGCAAGGTAGCCACATCCACCCATTAAGTGAATGAGCACGTTGTCAGAAGGCTTTCAAGTGACTTAGTGAGCAGCGCCAGGGAGCATGCACGAGCTTTGGGGTAACATGAAGGATCCAGCGAGGAAGGGAAGGTGGTGGCTTTGCTGTACTCATGCTTTCAGGTAACCAAGCAGGTATCAAAATGTGCCCGACCTTTCCTGCCTCCCTCTCCGCAGTTTCGGTCTAAGCTGCAATGGGAGAGGAGGGTGCATGGGAGATCAGCCATCAGCAAGAAGCCACATCAGCAGGCATGGGTTTGTTGTAGCTTGAGGAAGAAGCAAAGGACAAAAAGGGTGTGTGTTTGTCAACTGGCTGGTTGGGATATCCACCAACTGTTTGTAAAGGCTTTGCCCCCCCAGCCAGCCATGGCTACTCACACAAGCCATGGCCACTCCAACCCCACCCGCCATGGCTACTCTAGCCCAGCCAGGTTCCTAGCAGTGTCAGAGCAATGAAGGTGATAGCAATGGAGTAGTTTGAAGCAAGAGGAGTGAGTGCTTCAAAGGTACTCCACACGACAGGGCTTTTAGCTCCCAAAATGAGGGGTTAAGCATGGGGAAAACTCTCCAAGAGACTACTGTTCCCAGCAGCACCATGTCTCCCTGGGCAGGGGGTGCCCCCCATCTCCTCCCACAGCTGTCCCTGGTGCATGTCATGAACTTGTCTATGTGGCAGCCCTACCACCACCGGCTGTCATACATAGGCTGAAAGCCTAGCTGGTAAAATATGTTTGGGGCACAGATTAAAACTAAGAGACAGCACAAGGAAGAGAGATGTTTTTGCAGGGGGGAGTTGTTGGAAAGACCGATGCAGCCCAAGACTTTGTGCTGCAAGCACTGGTAGGCAGTGATGGGAATGGTAGAGCCCAGGAGTCAGGTGGAGGTTTCCTGCTGTGCTGAGATGTTTGGGGGTTTGGAGAGCCTGCGGAAAGGGAGGCTGACCCTGCTTTCCGTGGGTTGGTAATGCTTTAAGGGGCAGGAGGGGAAGGGAAGGCACGTGAGCTTCACCATCTCCCAGGCTGGCTCCTTTGGTGCTTTGGGGGGTCAGCAGCCTGGACTTTGGGGCAAAAGAATACAGGTCTAATACTGCTCGTCCTGATGGCTGGACTAGTTTTTTCCACATAAGCCTTCAGAAATCCTTGACTTGAATGGGAACTAAACTTGTTTAATACCTCCAATGAATATTTGTCCATACCTTTCACTGAGGCTGAATATCTTTACCAGATTACGTCCCCTTCCTTCTTTCTCATTTCTCAAGTCATCCTCTCAGTCTTATTCTAAGCAAATACAGATTTTAGGCTTCTTGAGAAGTCAAATATTTAAGGAACTCTATCAGTGATGGCATTTTCCTTCCAAACTCTGTGACTAACACATCATTACTTGTTTAGAGCTCTGCTAAGTGGGGGGTGATGGCTGGCCACCCGTGGGACCACATCGGCAAGAGCATACCCAGCACATTGGGGGAAATGATAATTCGGTACTCGGTACCCATGAGGCTGCATCTGGGGTGCTGTGTCCAGCCTTGGGCTCCCCAGTATGAGAGACATGTGGACATACTGGAGGTGGGGGCCTGTGGGGGAGTCCTAATGCTGTCTATGGGGGGACCTAGTGCTGTTGTCCATTGCCTAAAGGGGATTACAGGGAAGACAGAGGCAGGCTCTTCCCAGAGATGCACACTGAAATGACCAGGGCAATGGTCACAAGTTGCAACAAGGGAAATTCTGGTTCGATATAAGGAAAGTATTTCACCATGAGGGTGGTCAAACACTGGCACAGGTTGCCCAGAGAGGAGGTGCAGTCTCCATCCCTGGAGAAACTCAGCACCGAAGGCCTGAGGACCTGGTTTAGCTCTGGAGCTGGCCCTGCCTTGGGTTCCTTTCCACTGAAAGTATTCTGTGACTCTGCAATTCTATTATTCACATAAAAGATTACGAGAAAAGTAAAAAGAAGAGTAAATGTGTTGTTTCTGTTTAAATTCTGATGGCAATAAAAAATAAAGCAGCAGTCTTGAGCACAGCTCTGAAATGATTCAGTCTGATGAGTCTGCTGCTGGTTGTGCCTGAGAATAACACAAACTGCAAAATATAGCTAAACATTGTTTATTCTAAACCTAACACAAGATTTTCTCTTTTTTTTTTCCTTATGAGTTTTCAGAATCACACAGGATGCTTCTGCCCCCCTAGCCGCATAATATCAAACATGGGTTTTGCTTTGCTGTGTGACAGAAGAGAGCTGGAGCTACCTGGTTTAAGGCTGATAATTCTTGCCTATTATGGGCAGGGTGGCCATTTTATTTGCTTCTGCCCTGGAACTAAAATAAAGCCTTCTTTTGATTTTCACACTTGATCTTGGGTGTTCTCAAAAACCATAGCCTTATCACTACAAATGTACGGGCAGATAAAAGGCCCGGCACCCACCCCCTGTGAGATGTTTTTGCTGAGTAAGCCAAGGGTGCTGCCCCCTGCAAAGAAGCTGTTTTATTCCCGCTGCTTTGCTACAAACTCCCCTGGTGCTTTTGCGTATCCCAGGTCCTTGAACTGCCTTTGCAGGGTGGAAACTTCACTCACAGCGGCCTTTACACTCCTTTTCTTTCTTGAAATCTCTCAGGGGTATGATTCAGATTCAAGTCTCTCTCTCCCTCAAAAGGTTATTGACCCCTAATTTCTCCAGGAGGTAGTGTTTCTGGGTGCTCTCATCTCTTTGGAAACTCAAGGGTTTGTCGAGCAGAGCACATGCCATCTCACAGGGATAAGATCTCTCCCTCCAGGTGGGCAATACTAGCCTGCGGCTCCATCATCATTAAATTCAGCAAAATCACCTATTTGGGCACGTCTGACCCAGGTTAGACATGGGCATATACATGGGTGCGTTTCTGTCAAACTAGCCAAGGAGGTGGCACAGGGTTGCACCAGACATGGGGGTGACACAGAGTTAACCCGTGAGCTTTCAAAAAACAGGTTCCCACCAGCAGAGCGTGTTTACTCTAGATAAGCTTTTTGTATCAGGGGGCTATGGCATTTCTGATGTGTTGGAAGAAGGCCCAGAGCTCCACTCAGCCTCCTGCCAAGTGCAAACCCAGGGAGTCCTTTCTGGCTGCTGATTTCTCTAACACCACGTGCCCTGGCAGCCACACGGAAGATGTAGGCATAGGCATGGCACGCATGCCTGCAGCTCATTACCGCCTTGTGAATGAGGCAGGCCTGGGAGTAATCAGCTGCTTGAGGTGATGAGGAGCCTGGGGTGACTGAACTGCAGCACCAGCTCTCAGCAGATCTCTACAAATATTGCAGATGGCGTGGCGAGCTTGGCTGCCCCGTGCCACGGGTGCTTCACACAAAGCCTCTGGAATGGTGATCACGGCCAAACAGCCCAGAGATCTCCTGAGGTAGCAGCTGAAGCCGTGGATGCTCAGATACACTCCTCGGCTCCTACAGCTCCTGCAAAATCCTGAACAGCTCTCTTGGTGGTTCTCCACTGCCAGGAGATTTCCCCTGCTTCTCCAAAGCAGTGCTCAGCTCCTGCAAACTCCCGTGTGATTTCTGGCACCAAACCTCCTGAAGCGTAGCAGAGAAAGCTAAGAAGGAGCCTGAAATTCTCTTCTGTGTGATACCAGAGAGCTAAACCAGTGGGTTTTAGGACTGGAGCGTAAAAGAGGGTAACTCAGAGCTGCCAGGATGAATCTCTCATGGGTTGCCTGAAACTAATCCTTTAGGTATGGCACTTCTCCTCACAGGAAAAGAGTCACTCTCTTGTGCACGACTGTCAACGGTGACAAGAGATTAGGAAGGAAGAGAGCTATCACGGTGACAAGCCGTGTTCATATGACGTACTGAAGCATAGATCTAGATAAGGCAAAAATAGCATCGTGATTGTCTGGACAGGTCAGAGGATGATCATGAATTTGGAGGGGTAGTTTTAAGGGCAATTAGAGAGGTATCTCTGCAATGCCCGTGCCCTGTTCCTGTGCTGTACAGGTGGTGCCTGCTCCCACAGCTGGTCGCAGACTGTCCCCATGGAGCTCAGGGACAGGGGCTGGCACAGGCATCAGGAAAAAAAGGGAGCCGCGGCCCCGCGCCAAGCAGGGCGGTCCGCAAGGGACGCGGCAGCACCAGGAACCTGCCGAGGGAACACCTGCCCGAGGAATGGGTCGGATGACAGCGCATGTGGAAGCAGTTACAGCTCGGGGAGAGCGGGCACCCCGTGAGTCACGGCGGGGCGGGGAGCGAAGGGTTTCTGTGCCTCACCCGACAGCCTGGCTGGGCACGGGCGGGCGGGAGGCACGCAGGGCGCTGCCGCCTCCAGCTCCGAGGCCCTGGCAGCTTCTCTGCACCGGCACCTCCTTGCAAAGCCCTGGTCCTGGACTCTTCGGACCAGCGGGGTTTGCCTCCAGCCTCTGTGCTGAGGGGGATGCACGGTGAAAAAGAGACCATTCCCACACCCTCCCTTTCTTTCTCTTTTACTATTTTTACACCTGTCAAATCGAGAACAAAGCCAGCACCAAGGGAACGCAACCCACATCTCTCCAAAGTGACGCGCCGGGGAGAAACCCGAGAGGGATCCACGCATCGCATGGGGGAGAGAGAGAGAGAGAGAGAGAGAGAGAGCCAACCCTGGGGGGTTTAAAAAAAAGACAAGGTGACCGTCTCTGGTGGTCCTGCTCCCGCCAGCTGCAGCCTGGGCTGCTGGCACAGGCCCTGCCTGGCCGGGCTGCTGGGGCAGGGCCGGGAGAGTTGGTTTCACAAGGCACAGGATGTGCCTTCGCTCCAGGCTCAGCCCTGCCATCATCAGGCCTTCACCCAAATCCTCTGGGATGCTGCGTCTTTTATAATCAAGAGGCCGGAGCAAGCCCTCGGCCCTGGGTCTCACCTGTGTGTTACAGGAGAGCTACTGAGCCCAGATGGCCAACTGCTCTCCAAAATCCTATTGCACAGAAAAGCCACTCAGCCCATCTGCTTGGGATGTTTGAGCACTGCCTCAGCATCTTAGGAGACTTTATTGATCATTAGGCGGGTAATGAGGAGTGAATCTGCCCAACTTTCCCCACCCTGCGCCTGCCTTGCAGACAGTATGCTCAGGGAACCAACATTATATTTCCATTTTTAACCTGCTTGTCTCGGACACATACACCGAGCGATTATGGCACACAGGAAAACAGAAATAAGAAGTGTATATAGCAAACCTGCCACCTACTTCTTTTAACTGCAGAGTTGTCTTTTAAGCTGGGTATTACAAGGCTTACTCACCACCTTATTTTAAAAGGTAAAGAGGGTGGAAGAGCCCAAATGACTCATCTCGTCGGCTGGCAGAAAGCTGTGCTGCCGCTCCTCCCTCCCCGGCTCCCCTTCGGGCCCGATGCTGCTGAGGCTCCCTCTGCCAGGGCCATTTGACGTCAGCAAAATACCAGTGTGCAAGGGAAAATCCTAAGTGCCACCGGAGGAGGAGTGCACACGAGAGGGTGTGTTTGTGTGCACGCAGGCACATGTGTACAACAATCGGGGACTCGTTTCTGTGGCAAAACAGGCAATGACCTGGGTATCCAGCTCCGGTCCAAAGACCAGCTTCCCGAGCACATGGCTTTCACAGAATCAATCTCTCCTCCTCAGCAAAAGGCAGAGACTGGGAAGAAGGCAAACCCCTATTTGCAGGGCCACACCTGCCCTTGTCCCCCTACCCCGAAGCGATGCTGGGGCAAGGGGCTTGCCCGGGCTCACACGGGACCCGGCAACAGGAACAATTCAGATTTAGAGTCCGGCGTCGTGCTTTGTGCTAGGAGGGGTTTAAGCTGAAATCTTCTTTCGCCAGCTCTCATATACAGATCAAAAGGCAGGATACCACGCAGGCTTTTTTGGATCAAAGATGCTTTAAAAGGGAGAGAAGCATCTATTTCTGACCCCTTCCCTCCCCGCTCCAAGATCAAGGATCACGCCGGGCTGGGAAGGCAGCTTCCCCTGGAGGGAGTTTTTACCACATGACATGTGTCTGTGGGCATGGGAGGAACAAGTGATAGCATCAGCTGAGATAAGAGGAGAGAAGCCGTTATCCTGGCAGCCCGAGGTCAGGAGAAGAGGCGGCTGAGCAAACCTCAGCTCCGAGGGCCCAAAGCACTGGCACTCTGTGGATGATTTTGGAATGAACACGCATGCGCTGTTCCCAGCGCTGAATTGCTTTCCAACATCCTTTCCGGAGCAGCGCTGGGGGTGGCTTTGGTCCTCCATGGCAGCGGGGCTGTGCCAGGGCTGCTCCATGTGCATCTGCAAGTCAAACGCACGCTAGAAATCCCATGTGGAGACGAGCACGGCCCAGCGCTGCGGCATGCAGCATGGCCTTCTCTAATAAATAAACCTGTGCAGCCTTCCATGGGGAGAGTTGCTTTATCTCTGCCTCGTCCCAAACTAGCAGGAGTAAATATGACCCAAGGCAGCCAGGTTTTAGCACCCTGAAAAGGCTCTGCACTCAGATAATTGGGCTGGGAGCAGCGTTAGGAGTTGCTGCTGTGCAGCTGAGAGGGTTGCAGAAAGGAAGGTAAATTTAGGTCCACGCCGAGTACTTCCGTCTGAAAGATTTATTGCTCTGCCTGGCAGCTGTGCCCGCAGAGAGAAATGAGACACTATCACCGGAGAGATGACTGCCCACTTTAAGCATAAATTGTGCCCAGCTCATCCTTTCTGGGTTGTTCCAGATTTGCCTGAGGAATCTGTCAGAGAAAAATAAAAAAAAAGATTTTGCTGTCAAATACACCTGCTGAGGCAATTTTTTCCCACCGGATTTGGCTGCACAGTCCTGGATGCAAAATGAGGTGGGATGAGCTCTCTGCCTGTGTCCTCGGTGGCCGCTGCTGCCGGGTACCCCTGGCCTGGTGCCCCCCTCCACCAGCAGATGCACCCCGGCACCCCGGCACCACACTCTGCACTTCCAGCCTGCCTTCCTGTGGGCGTGCACACGCGTGAGCATCTGTTCCTGCCCCTCTGCTCCTCTCGGGAGTAATTTTTGACCTTACTGACCAATTTCAGCCAAATGTGGCAGCGAGGCAAAGGCGACCCAGCTAACCAGGTTTGTACAAATTCAGTAAAACCAGGCCCCCGAGTAAGGTGGGATGCCCTCTGCACTGGGGAAAGCTGCACGAAAAGCTGGTGTCAATGGAACATCAGGAAACCCAGGTGAGCATGATCCCTAGTGCAGGCATAATGTAGAATCATAGAATCATAGAATAGTCTGGGTTGGAAGAGACCTTTAAAGGTCATCTAGTCCAAGCCCCCCTGCATTGATACCGGGGGTTGCTCTAACCCAGGTGCAGGACCCTGCACTTGGCCTTGTTGAACCTCATGAGGTTCACACAGGCCCACTTCTCGAGCTTGTCCAGGTCCTTCTGGAT